>NW_022722535.1:509616-572377 GCF_011630105.1 Anneissia japonica
GTATAAAGAAAGACAGAATAATAAATTAAATGAATTAATGAATTTATTTGCCCAAATATAAAAAACATCAGAAATTTGCTTTTTGAACACTACAAACAAATCTTCAATACTTCATACACTAAACAAAAAAAAGTTTGGAGAAAGTTGGATCTATGATAATAAAAGTAACATCATTTATCTACATCAATGGTAAAATAGTTGAATGTGATGTGCTTTGTACTTCGTATGAAACTTACTTTTATAGATCACCTTAGCTGACCTGGGATAAGCTGCAAAGGTTAAATATTTTAAAAAAAATTGAATGAGCCAATAACTTACTACTGTTTCATTACGAATAGCTGGAAAGCTGTCATCATAAATAACAATCGTTGTTGCTTCTTCAGTCATTGTATTAAAATTACTTAATAACAGATCTACAAAGAAACAAAATACTAAATTAATTTTTTTTTTTTAATGGAATTTTGAGAGTACAATCTTGGAAAGGTACCATACTGTAAAGTTTTTTAATTGCGTGGAGGATATTTTAAAAATCTCCCAAATTTGAGCGGAAAATCGCTAGGAAAATAGGTACGCATAATCGTAATTGCTGCATAATAATTAATTGTATTGGTTAAGGTTTGGTCAAAGCCTAATTTTCGGCAAAATCTGTGTGAAAATCGGGCTTTACTTTCCCAAGTATGCAGACAGATTTCTAGGCCAAATTTTTGAGCGGAGGATAGGCCAAAATATAATAATATATATTCCCCTTACTAAAAAATAACAATAGGCCTAATAACTATAAAAATACAGTCTGGGAAAGGTAAATTTTTTATTAAATAATTAAATAAACACTGCTTTGTGATGGTAAGTAAGTAGGTAATGCATGTGTTAGTGTTCTGCTCCTTCCTATTTCGTTGCACATTTATAATAATACTAGGCCTCTCATCTGGCCTACCCTAGGCTGCCTTCTATCCAGGTAAGGGCCACCATGGTGCCCACTCATTTACTTCGGCTCGTCTTCGCATCATGATGTGTACCCTACCCTAGCCTAGGCCAAGTTTCTGACATCCAAATATATAAGGAATATACTAAATAGCTGAAGCAATTGATATGCAAAAGCAAAATGTACATTACAAACATAACAACTAGGCCTAGGATAGGTCTACCTCGAACAAATTCAGTACCTTCGACAAAATATCTGGTTCCAACTCGTCAACTTTCTGAGGTTAATTTTTCGTGGCGTTCATGTGATGACGCGACCGCGCTAAAGAGCGCATTAAAGCATAACCAATAGGTGGCGCTTTTAAAATTACAGTATAAAAAAAAGTAAATAGGCCTAGTATTATAAACAGTAAACAGGTAAACAGATAAAAGATACTTTATATCTCTAATCCTAAGTCAGGTACAACAATACTACTAGGCCTTTGTCTAATGGCGTAGTCTTAATAATAATAAGCGTAGATATAGATGTACGTATCGGAGACCGGCCACCGAGAGGATTATACTTGCCTTTAGTTAGGGCTAGGCCTAGCAAGATAGATAGATCATATAGGCCTTAGTTTAGGTGGCGACCTCTACTATCTAGTACTAGCCTAGGCCGCTAGGCTACTAGTATTACTAGGGACTTCCTACCTAGGCCTAGTTAGCTATTATATGAGCCTAGAGGCCCTAAGACTAGACCTACTATTTTTTTGTGTAGATTATTATGGGGGTGATGCCCATTTCCAGACGATCGGGCCCACTTCCATTCTGAATGAGTCATGCATTATTTATGGTAGAATGAGCTAAAATGATTTAGCCTACTTATATAGACAATCGGGCCCATGACACGACATGATCAGGACCATTTTCAAGACAATGGGCCCACTCTTAAGTTTGAAATGGCCCAATTCAGTGGTGCTGCAACCGGGGGTGGGGTGCTCCAGCCAAGGTTTTTCCCCCGTTGGGGGCGCAAGGAAGGTGAGACTCGTTTATATCAAATGTTGGCCTGAATTGGATAGGCCTATATAAATTATTACTTGGACCAGGGAGTTGTTATCTCCCTGCTTGGACACTGATGAGATACAAAAACACCATCCTTAGGTCAAGGTGTCCTGTATGAGCACTAGCAGCTTTTTATTTTTAAAAATTTTCTCATTGGGGAGGGGGACACCCCTCCCAAACCCTTCCTCCCACCCTGGGCCTATGGCCCTCGTGAACCCTTGCCCTGCCTGTCGGGGCGTTTCCCTGCCGTTGATGAAATCCTAGCGCCACCACTGGCCCAATTGTCTTTGGACCTGTTTGTCTTTGGGCCCAGGTGGTAGTAGGGCTAGGCTAGGTAGCCCTACTACTAGAGACGAGAGGCCTAGCTTAGATCTTTAGGCAAGTAGTTGAATGGGTATAATGACAGCCCTGGTCAATGGCGGGATATGCCTAAGTTAGGCGTTCGAGTAACAACCTCTTAAAATAGTAGCATAATAAGATTATTAATTATGTAAGGTTGGACTGTGTTAACTTATATTTTTACCACAAAAAAAATGGTATGTACAATGACAATAGACTTCATTACTTTTGCCTCTTTATTGCAAGTCAGGATCAGTGTATTTCACTTTAGTCGGTTTGTGTCCCATTGCAGATGTCTCTGTAGTGTGAATACTGTCCCTGTTTGCCGGACTGTCAGATATCGCAATAGCCAATTCTAAGCATGACTAAGCAATGGAACCCAATTTTTTTTTAAACTCTTTAGGTCTTCAGCATTTTTTGCTTCAACTACTAAAAGAGTTCCAAATTTTTGTTCCTTGATAAGTAAAACTTCTTTTCTTGTAGTCTGTTTTTGGTTTACAGAGATAAAGATTGTCTTTTGATCGAGTATTATGTATTTTTTCTTTGGTATGAAATCCGTTCATAAGATATTGTGGGCTTAAATTATTCATAATTTTGTACATTGTCACAGCTTCATTATAGAACAATTTTGTGTCGTCTGTTCCAATTTAGTTTACGTAGAGCTTCAGTATTAGAGTCATATTTTGAAACATTATTAATAATTTTGGCTGCCCTGTTTTGTAAAGTTTGAAGCTGTTTACTTAAGGTGTAGAATTGCATCTTCCCCAGACAACATTGCAATATTGAAAGTGTGGTGCGGTTATTGTTTCATATAGTAAACATTTAATATTTTTTGGAACTAGTCCACTAAATTTTTTAGATAATATAAGCCAGGTCTCTTATACACATCTAGATGTGTATAAGAGACAGCTCTACTCCATGTTCTCTTATATATATATATATTATGTAATAATAATAACAATAATTGTATTTATATTTATAACACTTTTAATCATTCAAATCCATTTCGGTCTGGCCAGTTTATTTTTCAATGTCGGTTTTTTTTGTTTTTTTTTTGTATCTTTTTACTCTTTAAACATTTAATCGTTGTGATTCATTGATTTTATGTATAAGATTATTACAATTCAGTTTTTCTGTGAAGATGATTTTATTTATAAATACACCATTATAAGTGAACGAATGAATTATTTATACAGTACTCTCAACAAGAGCCAAGCACACAGTTACGTGATGGCTGCTGGAGCTGTCTGTGTGCCCTCAATCATTCCCCTGCGTGCTCCGATTCCTGGAAAAAGTAAATTGAGCATTGACACCAACACTTTGATTGAAATGGGAACTGGTAAGTCAACAATGCATTGCAAGGAATGCTATGTTATTGCCAAAGATCTTGGATCTGTGGTTTTGTATATGTATGCTATGCTGCAACCTATTTAGTTGTAGGCCATTGTTTCATTTTCTATATAATTATTTGAAAAAAAATCAATTGATTTTATATATTTAATTTGTTTTTCTAAGCCTTTGTACGATGGCTATGGACCTCTACCCCTCTCTATCTTTTGCATTTGTCACATTCCCAACACTTGAGCTCCAATTTTTGATGTTACTCTTCACTCTTGTCCTTGGTCTTTTCTCCCTCTCTTCCTTCGGGCATCGGCTAACTCATACCCATGCCAACTTGTACCCATTCCAACTCGTACCCACTTTGGCAAACCCGTACCCAAATTTAGATAAACACGTGCCAGCATTGGCTAACTCGTACCCATTTGTATTTGTACCATTACTTTAGTGCAATAAAATGAAATCGAATGTTAAACACATCTTACTATACTATAGGCCCTACTACAAATTTCTATCAATAAACAATATCTAATTTTTGAAATACTTTAAATTTTGCACCAATTTCACTGAATGTCTGTCTAATGCTCTGTCACTTCTACTGTAATAGCTCCCCCACATTATAGTTTTGACAACTACGATCATGAATTATAAATTTCATTCCTACTGTATCAAAATCTTCTAATTAGTAAGTTTATCTTTAAAAATATAATTTAACATGATTACTATCAAAATAGATAATACTTTTTGCATAACGTTTGAAATAAAAATGTAGATCGTATACTAAACTTGGTAAAGGGCAAGCTATCGTTACGAGTTATGAGTACGAGTTAGCCAATTTTTGGGTAGGAGTCACGTAGGTACAAGTTTTTCATTGGTAGAAGTTAGCCTGTATTCATTCCTTTTGCTCTCTCTATCCAATTACTTCATAAATTATTTGTCAAAAGTACATCTTTTTACTTTCTATTATTTATATTACAGTACAGTATATGTAAATGTTTTCAGCTTGTCTGTGCTAATCTCAAAATGCTATATTTCTTTTCTTTCCATGATACTTTTATTGTACAGCTATGAAGCCGTAATTTTTACTTTAAAGTTGTACTATCAGTCATAAAGTAAACAAAAATGAAAATTTTAATTCCACATTTCAATTGCTTTTTGGACAGTTAAATAATAACTTTCCTATATTATTCTGCTGGTAATCAATTTAAGGATTTTTGTTGTAAAATGTCTGTAAATTGGTGAAAACTACCTTTTTTTCTTTCGATCTGTTTCTCATTGGAAGTTAATAATTGATTTGATTACTGTATTTTTGATATTTTCTGACTTTTTTCTGATAGTACATACATCTTCAATACGAGCCTTTGATATTTTAATCAACAACCTATGTTATTTGCATAATTCAATTTATAATGCTCTGTCCACATTATCAAATTTCATGTCACAGATTTTTGTGATGTGCCCATATATGGGCATGGTGGTGTTGTCATAATATTACACCCAGTACGTGTGCATATCACATTTGTCACATAAAATGTGATAGTGTAAACAGAGTTTTAGGCATATGTGGGATGTGCCCATATATGGGCATGGTGGTGATGTCATAATATTACACCAAATACATAGGCATATCACATTTGTTACATAAAATGTGATAGTGTAAACAGAGTTTTAGGCATATGTGGGATGTGCCCATATATGGGCATGGTGGTGATGTCATAATATTACACCAAATACATTGGCATACAGTATTACATTTGTCACATAAAATATGGTGTGGACAGAGTTTTAGGCATCTGTGAAGGGGCTGTGTATGTAAACTAAATTTATTACATACCTCTAGACACAAAAGATTCTGTGATATACTACACGCTGGATGGAACCAAACCGAACCCATTTCAACAGCTTGGAGAAAAAACAACAATGAAATACAAAGAACCATTCATGCTACCAGAGGGGAGAATAATGGTAAAGTCAATGGCAGTAACAAGGTACACTTAATATTCACTATTTCTTTAAAATTGTATCATCTGCCAAAACTTTATTTTATTTATTTCAAACAATCGTCCAACAGGAAGGCTTTGTTCCCACTTACAGGTGAAAATTGCAAAAATAAATATCTAAAATATAATATCAGAAGGTATAAAATTCAAATTAAAAACATTTTAAAAAATTATTATTAAAGTTATTGTCATTATTATTAAAAATAGATATATGTATACTGTTTACAAATTATACTCAGAATATTTACAAATTACACTCAGAACACACTACACTAACGAGAAGTATGATTATTAAGAAATTTAATTAACACAGAGTGTAAAGCTCATTTAAATTATTTGTAGACATCCCAAACAAGGCCTAAAAGCCATTTTTCATAAGGGTTTACTTTATTATTTGTTATATGCCATGAAATGCTTGCACCTTGGGCTAAAACATAGCATGACCCACTTCACAGCCCATCAATGATGCAAGCTGGGTTACATAAGCATGGCCAGGTGAGAATAGTCAGCAGGTGGTTTGAACTCTTGACGACTACAAAACCAAAATTCACCAAGTAGCCTTCCCAAAATATTTGACCAAATGTAATGTATTTTCAGGGACAAGACAAGAGAGAGTAGTATTGTGTGTAAAGTGTTTGATGTAGAATGGGTGCCCGGAACATCAACAGACAGTGATGGCGATACGGCCAGAAGCACATCCCGGGGAGTATCACCAGGATTAAAAGTAATCACTAAATCTTCTATCAGGCTTTGTTAAATGTAGATAAATTCACTAATTGATTGATTGACTAAGGGTATGTTCACACATACGGTGTAAGATTGGCGTAGCTTATGCCGGCGTAAGCTAATCCACGGATTAAAATTCCAAAGTGGTCACTTAAACGGCGTTTGCTATATTAACGCTGACGTTAAACTAGTAGTAATATAGGCCTATGGGGGAATAGTTTTCAGTTTTAAATAATGTACAGTTTCTTAACTGTAGTAAAAAATTTACAGTGCATCATTAAAACTTTTAAATCTGTGAATTGTTCGAAGTGAACTTATGATTATTATACTTTAAATGAACAAGTTTACTTCTGATTTTTCAACTAGCATTGTGGAACAATTGCTGGTGTTGCAGGCTTTAATAGACAGTCTAAATAGATTAAAGTATCTTACAAAACACAATCAACAAATCATATACATTGTAAACTAAGTAAAATGTGATAGAAAAAGAACTCCTTTACCATTTCACTTATAGAGAGCACAGGAAAGGGATCAAAGTAACTAATCTATTACAATAGTGATTGGTCAATCTCTTGAAATCAGGTCAAATCATTCAAGCATCACTGGCATTTATAGCTCCGTGGCGTTAGCTAATCTGGGGTCTGCAGGTAGCATTAATAATGCCACAGAGGTGGCGTATTAAGTGGCGTATTAAGCAGTGCCACTGCCTAGTTCACACACAAAGGAGTACACTACACAGCTACACTAGGCTTACACCGTGTGTGTGAACATACCCTAAAGTGATTGATGATAAGACCAGGGAGTTTTTAGACATAGTTTCCACTGCCATTGCCTATGGTCAAGTAAGCATACAGTTCACCCTGCAATTCAAGACCTCGCTAATTCTAAATCACTACCTAAAAGGCTTATTTATTGGCCAGTCATTGGCTGATTGATTAATATCTATTCTTTAAGATTCTTGATTTGATTGTTGAGCATTAACGTGAACAAGTTGAAAGATCAATTTGAAGTTATAATTTTTTGTTCTGTTTTAAAGTCAACAGCCACCAGCAAAAGTAATGGTACAAAGGGATCAAATTACAGAAAACCAACGAAAGGTATTGGTGGTTGAGATTTTTCTTCCTTTTCTTTCTTTTGTCATTGTTGAAGCTTTTCTATTTTCAGTTTTTGATGTATTTTAAACTCTCATGTTCATGCTAAGCATAGGTAGATTCAAGGAGTGTGGGGGGGGGGGGGCCAGCTGGCCTTGGGCTACCCCCCTAAATTTGTCAAAATTAAAAAAAAAAAATTTAAAAAAATGCAACTAAAATTTTGAGTCTAGGAGTGCCATTTCCAGCCATCTAGAGGTGCCATAATCATAAATTTTCTTACCTCGGCCCCAACCATGGTTGGGGCTGAGGTAGTATAGGCCCTCCACCTATGAAAGTCCCTCTCCGGGCCACCTCTATTTCAAAATCCTGGATCCGCCACTGCTAAAGCGAGACTTTTTATACCTTGTTTAGCAAGCCGACACCCGCCAATAATGATGATTTCTAATAAAAATTATATTTTATTTTTGGCCAAATAACGCACCTGCTGCCAAGAAAAAAAGAAATTTCTGAACAAAGTTAAAGTTTTTCTTTATTTTTATTATGCTTCTGCCTTGAAATCTCCAAAAATAAGATTATGTGTATTTCTCCTTAATTATATAATTTTAAAGCATTTATCCATCCCATTACTATACTGTTTTACATTCACCTATAAAATTTTATTTTAATTTTCTCCTTCTGAATTTTTTTGCCAAATCTGTTTGCTAAATAAGAAAACAAAATTTTATTTATATTTTTTTTCGCCCTCCTTTGGCTATCTTTAAAAAAAATAAGCTCATGAAAACAAATCTTGCCTAATAATGGCGGTAATGAAAAAATAACTTCACACAATGATCATAAATTATATTGCATTCACATTATATCACTATTTATTGACATCTGTTCTTAGGCACAAGGTTTATGGAGGACAGATTGGGGAGTAAAACCCCAAGCATGACAGGTAGATCACCAATGCCTGGTAGTCGGACTCCAACAGCCACTCAACCAATGACATCACCAAGTTTGAATGCCAATCAACCGATCAACCCGCCTCAAAATATAACACAGACTAATAGGCTTCAAAGAAAAACAGACTTTATGAAGTATGTCAATGTTCTTATTATAATTATCATAATTATTTATCATCATTGAATTTAATTTAATTCAAAATTTATCTTTTTTTTTAGCGAATATTTCGCAAATATCAGACAGCTTAAAATAGCAAATTACGATCAGAAAACAAGGGGTCGCTTTATACACGCAACACATACAAATTTTGGATTTTTTTTCTTGTAACAGTAACACTTAAATGTACTACTGAAATGAAGCTACAACTGTTAGTATAAATGAATGCAATTAATGCAAGGAAATGATATTTTGATGAATATTTAAAATCGCATGAAATTATATTATTTGGAAGATTGGCCCTACATATGGTTCCGTTTTTACCAGCTAGATGCAGTATCAAGACTAGACCATGAAAAAGCAGAAAAAAGTATGAATTCCGATGAAATAGGGGGTCGTCTTATACGCCCAACATACAGAAATCGTCAAAAAAAATTTCTCAAACTTGGGGAGTCTTCACGGTACTTTAACAATTACGGTTTTGATTTCACTATTCTTTCAATTGCAATGCAGTGATGGCTGGACGTATTTCTCAATTTTATATTCTTTGCCATGAGAGCTTAACTTAATTTATTTTTGTATTTTTTTTATTCTTTTGCAAGGTGTGTGTTTTGCAATGCTGACCGACCTGCTGATCCGTACGCAAGATTCTGTATAGCTTGTGGCTCACCTGTTCCCCCACTACCAAATACAAGGCTACCTCCTCCTGAACCTGGTGATGTATGTTGTCTTACTCAATATATTTTATCTGTTAGCATTTTAGACTTTTGTAGGTTGTTTTAAAACTTTTTGTTTCGTTTGTAAGATAACTTATTTGATCCCCTTAAGCGTCTGTCCAGTTTATCACATTTTCTTTTGATGAAAAACTGTATGCCCATATACTGTACTGTATAGTCATGATATAGTTATGATGTATAGTTATGTATAGTATAATGTATTTTATATATATAGTATAGTATATATAGTATAGTAATGTATAGTATATATATAGTATGTATAGTATAATGTATAGTTATGATGTGCCTATATTTGGCGATGACAAGGGGGAAACAGTCGGATGTCGGAAAAAAAAGTTTGGAGTTATTAATATCTTGTAAAAATACGATAGTGAAAAAATCAATCTTATCCGATAAGTACTTACGAAGATATGACTGTTTTAATATCAAAATTATGTCCTGTTTGCAAAACGCGTAAGCGAGTATAAATGATGATAAACATTGCCTTCAATTAAACCTGACGCGCTACCAGCCAAGCCAACTTCGGTGTAACTTACTTTACCACTTAGGAACAGGGATTTTCTTTTAAATTGATGAATTTCAGGGATCTGTACATTAAATTGCAATTATATTTTTTAGATAATTTTATAAATTAATTCATTAAATAGTTTTAAAATAAATGATCAATAAAACACATAATGTTTGCCAACAGAGACATTACTTTTTCTTGCATTACATATTTCAATTTATTTTATATTTTTCAGACTGGAATTTGTGTTTACTGTAATGCAATGGTCCCCCTAAATACCAACCAATGTCTTGTTTGTGAGATGCCCATTACCCCCCAGCTTATTCCTCAAGCAAGTGTCAAATTAAAAGTAAGATTTCTGTACATAGTTAATAATTTCATAAACAATGTTTTACTGGTCTTAAGAAAAGAGATAAACAATTTTCCAAAAACCGTAATTAAAGATGTACTGTCAGTATTAATCTTAGAAATATATTCTTATGCGTTATTCAACAAAAAAACAAAGTACAATACAATGGTGGTATACGCAGAGTATAAATACAACAAATTAATGATTGGACATGGTCACATTGCAAAAATCGTTTGATAAGAAGTCACAGTGCATAGCTCCATGTATTAAAGTCTAGTGTTACAAAAACATACCTTATTTAGTGGTGTCCTCCCCAACTTCTTGTTGGACACCCTGTCATCCGATGCATCGATCGACGAGACCTTCAGACCAATGATATAAATTTGCCTATTTAAATACCGATATTTTTATTGCCAATCCTTTAAAGTTGTCAACTAAAAGCACAATTTTGGAGCATACAGTTCTAAGTCACAAACACTCTCCCTGTGCCACCCTGACCAAGGCTCTGTAATGAGCATTGGATTAGATTTATTCGGTGTGTAAACACTAAGGATAACCCACGAAAGTCTAAAGAAGACTTATTTCCAGTGGAGATCCCCTACTCTTTTCTGAAGAGTGTGCTACATTCTTTAACATGGGCCGTTTTGCACACGGGACCAATGACTCATCCGAAAGATGGTGCCCTTTAGAAAATTGTATTTGAGGCCCTCCAGCTGAAACGCAAGGAGAGCACCGATGGGAATGGAACCAGGGACCAAGAGATCGCCACAGCTTAGCGCACATATGGTGACTACCACCAGTTTTTAGCCGACTGAGCTGGCTGCTCTCACTTTTTAGTTTGGATTCCCCTGTCAGACATGTCAGACCCCTGTCGGAAAATTTCTGCAGCCACTGCTGAGCTTATTTAAAGATTCAAATCGTAATGGAAATGTCTGGTGGGAACACTATTTATATTGTAATGCAATCAATCAATAATTTTTTATTAAACTTCGTCTGATGCAGTAGAGCATTGCCCAACTTCAAACGGACACCGAGACAAATAATTTTTGTTTGATGATGTATGTTTGAAGCAATGTATACAAAGTTGTTGAAATCATTAATATTAAGATTTTATTGACATAACATTTCCATTATGTGTAGCAGGCTAAGAGAAAGCAGAGTGATGTCATCATTGATAAGGTAGAAATCGTCCAATCAGCTTTAGTGTTTGTTGCTGGATTTATTGTGCTTCTAATGTCATTGATTTCATCTGTGATATTGCAATTTGTTGCTGATATTCAATTGTTTAGATATGTTTACTTAATTCAGATTCTTCTGGTACTATTTGGTATTTTCAGAGCTACCTGTACTGTATGTTGATTTTAGTAATTATTCCAAAAGTATAATAATTTATCACATTATTCACTGTTTACAGCATTATTTTCAAAATCACACTATTCACCTACATCACTATTTATTTTTTCATCATTATTATCCTTATCACAAGATTCTACAATTATCTACATAGCCATTATTTTCACCACTAGAATAATATTGATATACCTGTACTGTAGTCATCATCATTTCATAACATATCCATAAATTAAACATCAATTTAGGGTTCTGATATTATTTTTGTCTTTGCTTATAAATTTGGATTACTTGCTTATGTTTTTGTTGCTATCATAGAAGTATTCCAGTTATTTTTGTAATGGTAATTTTCAAAAGTTATTTCTTGTTTTGTAAAAAAGCTTGCTGTTTTATTATGTCATGTACTTAATTTTCAAGATCCTTGTATCTACTCTCCAAGTTCTTTCTAGAAATAATTGTGGAGAATGTGCAGAACTGTTTGTTATAATTAAGCTGTAACTTGTTTGTAATGGTATTGCAATCCTAATTGCAAGGTCTTGGGTTAAAATCTTGGTGGAGTCACCCTAAATTTTTGGGCATGGTGCTCAGCCTTCTTATCTCAGAGATGTCAGATTTTGTTACATGGATATAACATGTGATGTGTGCTAATCTCAGAATCAGATAAGACACATTATGATTTAGTGAGGAACTCTTGCTGTGTTCCTCAGCAAGTGTCTGCATATCACTCTTTCTTGTGTTAATCAAGCTGTACTTTCAACAGATACAGAATGGGTAAGAGGGCTCTTGTATGAGCCCCACTTGCTGCTGCCATTGAGTCTGACATGAGACATGTTATGTAAATATGTCGACAGTCAAAATAAATTATATTATATTATATATGACCATGCTATATATGTTTTCAATATTGTAGGACAAGTTATTGTGCACTGGATGTGGGACTGCCAATCCAGCCAACCTACAGTACTGTGTGACCTGTGAACTCACTTTACAAGGCAATTCCAAGGTAGGAATAATATAAATATAACATTATGGCGGGTTAGCTTAGCAGAAAGGCAACATGTCCGAAACCCAATAATGCTACTATCGAGACAACATGTCCGAAACCCAATAATGCTACTATCGAGACAACATGTCCGAAACCCAATAATGCTACTATCGAGACAACATGTCCGAAACCCAATACTATCGAGACAACATGTCCGAAACCCAATAATGCTACTATCGAGACAACATGTCCGAAACCCAATAATGCTACTATCGAGACAACATGTCCGAAACCCAATAATGCTGCTATCGGTTGTGTCCTTTTGTTAGACATTAACTCGTCCTTCGGATGGACATAAGGCTGATGGTCCCATGTACATATTTACATAACAAAGAACACTGTTTGATGGAGGATTGCCTCCCAGTCAACTGCCCACAGTAGTCACTGCATTGCAGCCACCATGGTGTGCCGACACGATTCCATGGAGAATGCAACACCACAGCGCTCACGCAGTGGATTGTTTTGAATGACGATCTGTTGAGAATGGCACTAAACATCTGTAGACAACGTTGCATCGTTTAGCTCTCATAAAGCAGATTTGGATTTGTTCTATGACCGTCATCTAACACAGTAGAGGCCTAATCTGAATTTCCTGATTGAATTTTCAACAAGGACCATTTATACTCATTCTCAGTTAACATTTAGTTAATTTTTAACATCTTTGATTTGTTGTCACTTTTTCTCAAGATGGTGTAGGTAAATTTATGTGTGTATTTTGTTTTTTATAGCCAGTCTACAGTGGTCTATCAGCGCCCCCAAAACCATCTAAAGGAGGACGACTCCTGTGTTGTAATAAATGTGGCCGAGTGAACAATTCAGATGCGAGGTATTGTGATTGGTGTGGTGCAAAGGTAACAAAATTCTCTCGTGTTCAATCTTTATATTAAGAGATAAATTCGGTAGTACAATAGTAATAGCAAACAGTCAGAGGGCAGAAAAATATTTAAAATAACAAATAAAATGTTGTTTTCTTATTTAGCAAAAAGGTTTTGCACAAAGCCTAGAATTTTATTGATGAATGTAAAACAGTGTTGTAATGGGATTGATATATGCTTTAAATGTATATAATTTAGGAAGAAATATAGATTTCAAGGCAGCAGCATATGTAATAAAAATAAATTAAAAATTTAATTTTTTTTTTCTGAAATTTCCATTTGTTCGTAATGGCAGGTAAGCTAACTGAAAAAAAATATTATTTTATTTTTATATGTAAGTGTCATTATCAACAGGCAGTGGGTTTACAAAAGAAGGTATAACAAAAGTATTGCCTTAGAATTTAAATCAAATTACTCATTCGATCATTACTAAGTACATTTGGATTTCTTGTCATCTTTAGCCATCTCCATCGCTCACATATTTAAGATGCTCTAAATGTAGCGCAAGTAATCAACCATACGCCACATTTTGTCATTCTTGCGGGTGTTTCACTTCACCCCCGGTACGTCATGATATCAGGAATAACGGTATTACAGTTGGTGGAAGATCTACATCTCAGGTTGGTATTCTGCAATTTTTTTTTTTTTTTTTCCAAACCAAAAATTTAAAATGGAAATACAGTACAGTATCTAGTGACTTTACACTTAGGCTGTTGAAATCTTTGATGGTTTCTGAGCTTAAGGCCCTGTTTCTGCTGAGCAAAAAAAAAAATGTGTTTTTAAACAGCTATTAAACACCACATGTTTTTTTCCCCAGCAGAAACGGGCCAAAAAACAAAAACACGGTTAGGAATGCATTCTAAAAATGCGTGTTTTGACACGCATTCCTTATAGGGTTGGTGTTCAGAAAACATGTGTTTTTTGGTACACTTTTCAGCTGCAACGCAATGATGTGTTAGTCGTGACCCATCGGTGGCCTAAATTGACTTCTTCGTTGGTTTGATTATTCGTTCGTGGGAAATTCCGGGCAAAGAAAAAAATAAAACCAACAGGATGACATGCTTTGTCCGTACCATAATTTAGTCATACTTTTGCGGTGTGTTGTTTACTTCTTTCGCAGCATGCACTGTAGCTCTCCGGAAGTAAGGTCAACTTCAACTTTCGTAGGTGATGGTCATTATATGCTCTACCCACCTACCAATGCTCGCTTTACTATGTTTTTATTAGTTGCACTTTTCACTAGAAATGCGTTCTGAAGGAATTTATTCGCTTTTAAAAAGCATGTTTTTCAGCAGAAACATGCCCTAAGAAGCCATAGAAGATTTCAACAGCCTAGCTGTAAAGTCACTAGATATCAAAATAATGCCATATCTTTTTTTACTAAAATCCTAAATATTGATAACTAACATTCCCCCTCCTTCCTTATCCATTGTACTTGTTAAAAGGAGGTAAAAGTTCCCCACCCACCGTTCTTCCTATTGTGCAATTCAGCCGTAAGGCTGCAATTTTGATGTTTTTTTTTTTAATAAAAGGTTTTATTGCTAATTACGTATTAAAAGTGGTTGATGCTCTATAATTTATAAATTTATTTTGAGGCTTAGGGACTGGAGTTGTTTTAGTCATAAGTGAAAAGGGATTCTGCAGGATTTGAACCCAGGATTTTGGTAATGGAAGGCAAGCCTACTATATTAACCACTAAGGCATAGTCCACTTATTTCACAGCATTTACAAACACATGTAAACATTCACTTTTAAATAGGAATAACATCTTGTAATGCAACATAAAGAGTTTTACAAAGGTTTTATATTGGACTCAAAAAAATATATTTTTATAGTATCTTTGTTTGGAATAAGACAGTAAAGTAAATATGCGTATCTGAACTTTGCTTCTATTGAAGAAAAGTGAAATACATTCTGGTAAAATTTCCATCTTTATTATTTACCCTCTTTTAGTTTCAGCTGCACATATGTATCATCTCCATTCTAGTTACTGCATATTAATAGATTAAAGATGGTTGCAGTATTTTTATTTCGTAAAGACCAACAACTGTTAAGTAATAACACTTTATTATAATACCAACAGTATAAACTTTGACCTTTGACATAGTCATGCACACTTAAAACTGTATGAGGGCCTTTGTAATCTGCAGGCCACATTAATTTTCATTATGATTTCTTTCTTGCACTTTTTAGGTCTTGGATGCAAAAGGATCTTCTGCTTGGGTACCGATGTCGATGCCAAAAGACCCAACTCCAACTGATTCCGTAGGAACACAAACTGTTGGCCTCTTTTACCCTTCAAATAAACACCTTAAGAATACCAACCAAAATGAAAGTATGGCAGTCACAGAGAAAAAGCCTCCACTAACTGCTGTTAGCCCTGGAAAAGGTGAATACAATTTATGTATAGTATAATCTATTAATTTGTTATGTGTTAATATAGAACTTTAGAAATATGCGTTAAAATACTATACTGATAATACAATCAAAAATAGTACTATCCTCAAAACTTTTCAATACAATAATTCTTTATTATTTGATTTTTACTGTTTATTATTATTTTAAATTATTTTATAATTTTTTTAGTCTATTTCGTGAATACTTACCTGGATAACCGACTAATTGCCATTGTTCCCAAAACGGAACACCCCTTCGAAAATAATGGAACAGTCCGACCCAAGGCGCCACGTGCGAACCGTCTCCCTAACAAACGTCCTCATTCCCTTTTCGACGTTGTTCGAACTACCAACATCACGATTGATTTGTGTAATTTGTCTGTTTTCTTGTAGGATACTGGAGACAGCAAATTGACCATATTTGCGGACATTTAAAAACACATGCTCAGAACAATACTGAGTTTCGAGGAATGATCAGTGAACCAAAGATCGGAAAGGTAATGCTTAGAATTCATAATATGTGGCAAAGACAAGCCAAACCAGTCACTCGTCGGAAAAATCAATTTTTAGTTATTAATACAGGGTTTAACAGTACAATGAGAGCTATAAAATGGTAAAAAAATCATTTACATCCGACATTTTGTTATGAAGTTACACGAGTTTAAACATTCAGCTGTTTAAAGAACAATATTTGAGAAATCAGCCTTCAAAGTTTACTATTTTAGGCATTTCTTAGGCAGAAACCATCACCAAATCGTTAAAAATTGTTGTTTTAACATTGAAAATGAGGAAAATAACAGCATAGCATGATGTATAGATATATAAAGGTTAGTTTAGTGCAATAAAATAGATTTCCAAAATTTTGACATTCCAGCATGTTTTGGCCATTATCTCCAAAACAGGATTTGCGACGAGTGACTGGTTTGGATTTTCTTTGCCACATATACAAACTGTACTAAGCTAATAAATTTAAATAAATAAAATTTGAAGGAGAGCAGCGATGTGAATTAAACCATGGGACCTAGAGATCTCTACGGTTCAGTGCACACACAGTGGCTACCACCTGATTATCTGACTTATGACTTGTAAATCAATCAACGATCATATTTAGCACGTATGCATTGTTAAGAATGATTTAGGCACGAATGATGATAATGAAGATGACGTATTCATATTCGTTTTCGTAAGTTTGCAGAACTTCTTTAATTAATTTAAAAAATCCTCTTATGTCTTCATTGAATTTCTTAAGTTGCCAATTTTTTCCAGGCAGTTTAGTAAGATTTTCGAATTTGGCAAGCAGATGCAAGAAAAATAATATTGTTTTCTTTAACAGTTTTTTTGAAACATTAAATTCTGAAAGATTTGAAGCATTAATCACCTTTTGGTAATAAGTATCCAAGGTGTAGTCAACAGAAGATAATATGAACTTAATATTTGAAATCCTAAAGCTGACTTAATCTACTCATGGTCTATTAAAGTTACATATGTTGAAAAATGATGAATACCACCCCTAGGGGATATAAATACTGCGCACATTGGGACTAACTAGTAGCCAATGAAATGCCCAGTATGATTAATAAATAAGGCTGATGACTCAGAACTCAGTCAGTTATAACCTGACCCCCAGATGCAACTGCTTGTTGGATTAAACAAGTGTTTTTTGTACATAGATTGACATTTATGCTGTAATTAATCTTGTTTTAATTGCAGTTGATTTCGGCAACAGTTCACGAGGATGGATATGAGCTTAGTGTCAATGTCTGTTATGCTTTAAGAGGAAACAGAGATGCTTTGACCGGTAAACCCCTGGACGTTAGCAAAGGAGGTTTCTTAAGCCAACTGACCGAAGGAAGACGACATAGCTTTAGTGGCAGTACAGGCAGTTTTGGTGAGAAATAAACAAAAATTAACCAAAAATAAAGGCACTCATTTAATCATCTCTAGAGCTGATATTGTAGCTGTTGTTGAGCCATCATTTTAATAATAATGCCTGTTAAAAACATAAACATCCTGAAGTGTTCTTTTATGGTTGACTGGCATGCAGAATATCATCGGAATTAGATTTGAAGTCACCTGAAAGAGTTTTTAGCTTGAGCTAGCAAAAGCTTGTTTTTTAACATTAGTCTGGACAAGGTGCTACTAGTATTATTTGTTTCACCCTTGTTTACAAACATTTCATTGTCCTTTGATAGGTGCTTTAACATTACTGAAACTAAGGTTAGACTCTTTTTATACTTTGTTTAGCAAGCCCACCGCCCACCAATAATGATGATTTAAAATATAAATAAATTGTATTTTTGGCCAATTATCACACCTACCGATACGAAAAAAGGGAAATTTCAGGAAAAAAAGTTTTTCTTTATTTTTATTACGCCTTGAAATCTCCAAAAATAAGATATGTATATTTCTTCCTAATTACAGTATAAATTTATAGCATTTAACCATCCTATTATAGACAAGTAGAAATAGGTTCCCCAGTCAAACAAATTGCAAAAGTTTGTTTTATTGCTGAATTATGTTCTTTTGCTTGTAACAATTAGCATATCCAAAATCTCCCTTGATCGGCCAATACTAAATTACCTAATTTGCAATTCAAAATGGCCGCCATTTGGAAACTTTGCAGCTAATTTTCTCCTTACTACACTATTTACATTCAACAGTAACATTTTATTTTTATTTTCTCCTCTGTTGTTTTTGGCACAACCATTTGCTAAATAAGAAAAAAAATTTGTTTTCCCCAGCCTCTTTCTGACAATCTTTAATACAAGTTCACGAAACAAGGTATAAAGAAACACTTGCCAGAGGGTGCTTATACACTGTAACTACTTTATATTGTCAAGATAAGACTTTATAGATTGATAAATTTGCATTGATTAATGGGTTTTAATGATTTAAAAAATAAAGGTGAATGATCTCAGTGCTCAATATATTTTTTTGTTTAATCAATCACAGAAGAAGAGAAGAAAACTGCCAAGTCAACAACAAAAAAGAAAGTCAAGAAAAATGATAAACTAACAGTAAGTACAGATACAGGATTTATGCTGTTTTTGGAATACTTAAGTCACGTCTTAAAATAGTAAAATTTATATCTTGCTCTAGGCAATACAATGTCAACAAGAGATTAGGGTGTTATTAAGCTGATTGATGTTAGATGTGAATGTTTGCAAGCTGTTGAATGCAGATGGTGGTTTGATGTTCAGATAGTAAAGAAGGAATTTTTAATATTCAGAATTTATATAATTTTTTTAAACCTCATTACTTTAAAATTTAAATTGAAAACATATTTTTGATAGTAGTGATAGTGTAGATTTATTTACATGTTTTTATATATTTTTTATTGCTTTATTAATTGATTTATTATTATTATCATTATTATTGTTGTTATTATTATTAATTAATTTATTTATTTATATTTTTATGGATATTCTTAAATATTATTTTGTTGTGTGTTTTTTTCTGATGTGTTTTATATATTTAATAGAGGCCTTCTTGGTCCTGTTGGAAGAGTTACCCTCTATGAATAGAATAAAGAATAGTGTGTAAATACTCAGAAATATAATTCAGGTTGGAACAATATATTTCAATTAATATGATATATAAATTTCATCTATTAACACTCTAAATAATTATCATATATTGTTTTCATGACAAATAGCATTTGCAGGAAATTTATGGACTGATGTCATAGACATAAAACAAATTAACAATACATTTAATTATCATATTAATATCTTTCAATTATCCAATATTAGATAATTATGAATGTATTTTGCAGTTAATTTTGGAGTTAATGTTTTTTATTCTAGGCCCAAGATAAAGAACTGTTGAAGGAAGTTGGTCCCAAAGGAGAAGGCAGAGATGATGAGGTACAGCGGATTCTTGATGAGGTGAGGCTTAGTTTAGAAGAGTTGTTATGCATAGAAGTTTCTAGTGTTCATAGATTCAAAGCCTTGTCCAAAGCAAAAGTATAGAAATAATAAATAAAATTGCATATAGAAAATGTAAACAAATTTAAAATACTGTTAAAAGAAAGTTTAATGAAAATTAAATCAGTTTCAGTTTCAGTTTATTTTCCAAAAAATTCCATATTTTCATGTACTGAACAATAGAAGGATGACCAACAAAAGAGCAGAGCTCATACACCATTGACCACCTAAACAAAATTAGTAACAATTACGCGGACGAACATGATGTGATACATAACAACAGTGACAAAGACATGTTGGTAGGATATGAACTAAATAAAAGTATGCATGAATGTAAATATATAAAGGATCCTTATTGATATGTTAACAACAAATAATTTTTATACATCATTTTGACAGATACTGAATTATGAATAGAAGCATCAATATTATTCCATAAAATCGGACCATGCCTTCGGATAGTAAATGTTTCTGATTGGTATCAATCATTTTCTTCATGATACTTTAAAGATAAGATAAAGAAATGAATAAATGAATAGACCCTTATAGATATTTATAATGTAATGTAATGTGGTTCGATTTATATAGTGCTTTATACCAAAGTCTCAAAGTGCTTGAGGTGTGGACTAGCTCGCATCGTAACTTTCTTCTCCTCTAAGGATTTCTTTTTGTCACAGCCAGGGGTGGTGCCAGAGGGGGCTGGGGGATGTATCCCCCTGTCTGGGAAGACGAGTATATTTTGTCGGGTAATAAACAAATAAAAAAATTATTTACTTTCATTAAACTATTTTTGTTAACTTTTCATCACAATAATAATAATAATAAATAATAAATAATAATAACAGTAATAATAATAGTAATAATAATAATAGGCCTAATAATAGTTCAATGAGACTAATTAAAAATAATTTGCGTTCTGTTATGACAAAGCGCTTGAGGTGTGGACTAGCTCGCATCGTAACTTTCTTCTCCTCTAAGGATTTCTTTTTGTCACAGCCAGGGGTGGTGCCAGAGGGGGCTGGGGGATGAATCCCCCTGTCTGGGAAGACGAGTATATTTTGTCGGGTAATAAACAAATAAAAAAATTATTTACTTTCATTAAACTATTTTTGTTAACTTTTCATCACAATAATAATAATAATAATAAATAATAAATAATAATAACAGTAATAATAATAGTAATAATAATAATAGGCCTAATAATAGTTCAATGAGACTAATTAAAAATAATTTGCGTTCTGTTATGACAAATGCTTGTTTGGATAGCCTCATGATGCTTTGAATACATCGTGATAGGGGAAGCAACCTCGACCTTAATAGCGTTGACAAATGCAAAATTTCCAAAATGTAGAATTTCACTTTCAAGAATGAGGATTTGAAAATAAATTAGATGGTTACATTGCATACTCTTTGTTTCTTGTTTTATTCAAAATGTTTTGGTTTTGGAAGCTGATTTTGACATTAGAAAACATAGCCTGCATGAAGTCATATTATAGTAGCTCGATGCCTATCAAATAATTAATAAAAATTCGCCAAATATCCGGGGCTTCCAGCGGATTCCCACCGGGGGTCCTAGGCCGCCCCGTGGCCCAGCCAATTGAGACTCAATTCGCTCCACTAGCCCCGCCCCCCCCCCCCACCTGGTAAACTGGTACCAGCTGTCTTTCGTCTGTCCACAATATCATATAAGTATGGTTATATATATTCTTTCTTCATAGGGAGCAGACAGCAACTGCGAAAACAGTGACGGCATACCTGTCCTCTCCGTGGCAACCATCAACAACAGGGTTGAGTGTCTACCAATCCTCCTTTCTGCTGGTGCTGATATCAACAAGAAAGCTGGACCGTAAGTTCCTTCTTTTTCTCCGTAGCATTCCCTTTCAGATTTTTATTTCATTAATTTTCGTATCAATGATGATATTACAGTTTTTTGTGTTATTTGGTTTTACATTTTGGCAAATGAAATAAAACTACCTAAAAGAATGTGTGTTTGGGGTGGTGTGTTTTGTTTTGTCTCATTAAAGTACAAGACAGTCTCAAAGCAGTACAACCATTTATGTGATTCAGAAATATAAGTAAATGTAAAATTTCTGCAGTATAACCTAAAAATATAAAATTGTCAACTGCAAACTAATCATTATTGAAGACTCTTAAATTACTTGAATTCAAAACCAGTATTTTTATTCCTCAAAAAATGTCTCTAATGTTTTATTCCATTCTAGTATCAATCACTCCATGAATCACTCAAGCAAAATTCACTTGTAGCTGTATTATATAGCATGGGGGGGGGGGTGTACTTCGGAGGCCCTCTCCCCACTAACAAAAAAATACAGTATTTGAAAATTACATTATACCACCTCATTCCCCACTCTAAGGTAGCACCTTTCATATTATCCTCCATCAGATCTATCCCCATGTCAAAAGTCCTAATTTTGCCACTGTGTGTGACTGCCATCTATCTGTTGTTAGGTACTACTATTGATTTTCCTTTCTTGTCTGGAATATGGTTGGTATTGGTTTGTCTGGCTGGTAAATATGTAGCATTTACAGTTCAGTCAGCTTTAAATAAGTTAACTTCTGTAGCTGACAATTTGTTCTGCTTTCGTACATAGACGAGGAAATGCAGCTCTCCATGACGCTGTGTTGCTTGGCCCAGAAGGGGAAGAAGTGGTCAAAACCCTGCTGAGTGCGGGAGCTAGTACAAAAGTTAAGAACAATAAAGATGAGACTGCGTATGAATTGGCATCGAGGCAAGGATACGAGAACATCATCACATGTTTCGCTTCGACCGCTGGCCAGGATATGCTCACAAAATTGATGAAACAAAACACAAAGAAACCGGCACCTGAAGTTTTCTAGTAAATTACAGCATGATTCACAATCAAAATAAATAGATCAATAAATTAATCAATAAAAAAATCAATTAGTAAATTAATACATTAGATATTTATTCCATACAATAATTAATTAAAAAATCAATGCAATAAATAGTTCAGAAATTAGTACAATCATCAATCCATTATCAATAAATACATTGGCCGATCAATAAATCAATACATTAATCAATTCATCAACAAATCCATGAATTAAACATCAGCCAATAAATCATTCAAACAAATAATACATTAAATAATCAATACCTCAATACATCAATGAATTAACATATAAATCAATAACTAAGCAATGAATTAATTACTCTGTCAAATAAATAATTATATTTATCAATTAATAAATCAGGTAATATATGTTATTGTCACAGATCCATAATTAATTCCGTCCATATTTTTTATATGTGTAGTTTAAACGGTTTGGCTTAGTGGGAAAGCTTTGTTCGAGGTCTGGGTTTGAATCTTTCGCTGTGCATTTCGCTTGTGCCCATGAGCAAGGCACTTAAATCTAGATTGCTTCAGTCTACCCAGTCTGTATCATTGGGTACCAGTGAATTGGTGGGAGTAACCTGCGGTGGGCTAGCGTCACACCAGGGTGGGGAGAGTATTACACTCTCATCCACTTCACGCTAGAGTAACTGGGAATAGGCTCCAGTTCTATGAGACTAAGTGGCTCGGCAAGGATTTACTTTACTATATGTGGCAAAGACAAGCCAAACCAGTCACTTGTCGCAAATCGTGTTTCAGAGAAAATGGCCAAAACATGCTAAAATGTCAAAATTTTAAAAATCTATTTTATTGCACTAAACTAACCTTTATATATCTATACACCATCCTATGCTGTTATTTTCCCCATTTTCAATGTTAAAAAACCACTTTTTTTAAGGCTTTAAAGATAGTTTCTGCATTAGAAATGCCTGAAATCATAAACTTTAAAGGCTGATTTCTCATATATTGTTCTTTAAACAGCTGTGTGGTTAAACGCTTGTAACTTCTTAAGGAAATGTCCGATTTGAATGATTTTTTTTACCATTTTATAGCTATTATTTTACTCTCTAACACTGTATTAATAACACAAGATCGATTTTTGCGACGAGCGACTGGTTTGGCTTGTCTTTGTATAGACCATAAAAATAAAGCGGTTTGAGCTATATGTTTTGTTTTTTTTATTTTATGCATGCAACCAATAATTTGTTTATATACATGATGTATTTTGCTTAGTCAATGCCCCCCACCCCCACCAACCACCTGCATGGGAGTAGATGTGTAATTCACCTCTTGTGAACTTTTAAATGTGAAAATAAACCAATGGCTTGATTTATATTCTGTTATTTATCAAAATTAAAGAAACATATCAATTTGAAATGATAGCAGCCTGTCTAGTGTCCCACAGGCACATCATCTTCTACAATCCAGAGTTCACCTGCTTGTCCCATGGGTACGTTGACCCAAGTTGACGATAATGATTAATCGAGAAAAGATGCGTTGTCATTCGTGGCACTGCGTAGAATCATGTGTTTGCTAGTCCCATAGTCCTCCAGGACATATTTTAATAGTTCCTAGGAAATGCAGTAAATTATTTGGGATAATTGAGAATAACATTGCGTGTAATGATGTGTTGGCTTAGAAGGTTTTATTTGTTCAGACGGTGGCTAGGATAGTGATACAAATAATTTGATATAGTTATTCATCACTTTGATTGTGAAAATGTTCATGACGAGTAGAGCAGTGCATTGGAATTTTATAATACATAGTTGCGTTGCATAACTTGATAGACTTTTAAAAAAGCGTTGATACCTTGATGTGTAGGAAATTATTAAAATGTGATTTGTGATTTATTGACAAGATGAGACTTTTTTTATACCTTGTTTATTTATTTATTACGCTTCATCACTGCACAAAGAAAACGAATACAATATAAAAATACAACGGACAGCAGCGAAAAGGAAGGGGTGAACAGGTGACAAGCATCTCTGTCTACATCCCCCCTTGAACAAATAACTTCACAATCAAAAATGCAAAAAAACAGGGAAATATGTACATATATATATATATATCTCTTATACACATCTAGATGTGTATAAGAGACAGCCATAAAAATAAAGCGGTTTGAGCTATATGTTTTGTTTTTTTTATTTTATGCATGCAACCAATAATTTGTTTATATACATGATGTATTTTGCTTAGTCAATGCCCCCAATGCTTTAAATTTATATACTGTAATTAGGAAGAAATATACATATCTTATTTTTGGAGATTTCAAGGCAGTGGCGGGCGTAATGAAATAACAGAAAAACTTTGATTTTTTTTTCTGAAATTTCTATTTTTTGTGGTGATGGGTGCATTAATAATTGGGCAAAAATAAAATGTTATTTTTATTTGTAATCATCATTATTGGCAGGCGTAGGTTTCGCTAAACAAGGCATAAAAAAGTCTCTTCTAAGCAATGAAATTGCATTCACATTTCAAAATATAGGTATACTGTATGTATTTTGCATTTTATAAGTGACCAAAAAAATGCATTCTGTAATTTGATTGGCTGAACATTGGTATTTTGTAATTTAATTGGCTAGATATTAGCATTCTGTACAGTGATTGGCATTTGATATTGGTATTCTATACGTTGATTGGCTAAGTATTGGCATTGCACACCTTGATTTCTAAATTTTGGTGTTCCATACCTTGATTAGCTGTTGTCAGTCCATAATTTAATTGGCTAACTGTTGGCGTTCCATACCTTGATTTGCTAAGTATTTTCAATTCATATTTTGATTGGCTAATTAATGGCGTTCCATACCTTGATAGGATAAATTTTGGTGTCCTTTACCTTGATCAGCTAAGTATGTGTTTCATACCTTGATTGGCAGGCCTTTACGCGGGGAGTGGGGGAGGTTCGACGGGTGCATATACATCCCTCCAAATCCCTCCAAATTACCAAAGGTTCACATTTACCAGGGTAGAAAATTCAATCACCCCTCCCCTAAAATTGTCAACATTAATTTTTTTTTTTTAAATATATATATATATATATATATATTCAAATTTAAGTGTGAGTGTGCCATCTCCAGCCATCTAGAGGTGCCATAATCGTAAATTTTCTTACCTCAGCCCCAACCATGGTGCGGCTGAGGTGTTATAGACCCTCAATCTGTGCAAGTCCTTCCCTTTTCCCATGTATTTTAAATTCCAGATTCGCCACTGAGAGTGGCGGATTCAAGGAAGCCCAGTTGTCCCGTTTCCCCCCCCCCCCCCTTCTCAATTTTTCAAGATCAAAATAAAAATTGGGGAAAAAAGAAAAGGATATTCAAATTTTATGACACTGCAAATTCCGGCCATAAGACCTCAAATTAGTAAAAATGACTATCTCTGCCACCTCGATCCCAGTAGGGATTTTTCCCCCTAGGCGCCACCCCTGGAGCCGTTTCGCAGTAATAATCCTGCATATTGAGGCACAGAGCTTTAGTTTATAGAACATTAAATTATTTTACTTGTCGTTGGATAATTTTTTTAATTTTTGTTTTACGTTTCTTTAGGTAACATTTGTCAAACATTGTTTTTAGATGTAAAACGTTACTTGTTGTGAAAAATGTTTTCGATATAAAATTGGTAGATTTTTTTATATAAGATGCAGTACATTTTGAGATTGTGTGTGATATATTTTACTTATTAGTGCAATGTCTTAGGCCTACACTTTTATAAATAGTTGGCTATATTAGTATATTTTCGTTGAATAAAAACAAATTACAGATATTTCATTGCTAATGATATTGTTATCGTTTTAATTTAAACGTCGTTTACCATGAAATTGACCTTTCCATGAGGTTATAAAGGCCTTTACTTGATTTCATTTTTTAATAAACTGTTGATTGACAGTGTTGAGTTTACAGTATACAGTAATAAAATACTGTAAATAATCTTTAATGACTGTAAATTAATAAAACTAGAATTCAGATAACTAAAGTACCTTTCGCCCAATGGCTACGCACTATGATTTGTTTATTTTTAGAGAGGTTATCAACAAAAATTGAATTGCTTTAATAGTGAATTGGCCTAGTACTTCGAATTGTCTTTCTATCTTATAAAACGACAGTATGTTTTTCTTTCCATTTTAAAAATGTTATATAGGTCGCTAATGAAACTATAGAAGTAAATTCATGATTCAAAATATACTTTCAGTTATGAGACGCCATTTCCATAAAGAGATAATGTGGTTTATATTTTTTTTAATACAATATGTTACTCGCAAAATTCAATTCTTCATTCTGCACCATCCCTATGGAACGTGAAGTTCGTCATTCTCCAACCTTGATAAACTGCTCAAAACTCACCCTTTTCAATTATCTATTCGCTAAGTGCGCTGTGAGACCATCTGTGTAAGAGTGCTAATAAATATTGAAATTATTATTTGAGATCCGTCCAGTATAGATCCTGGATATTTAACTTTTTTGTTTCCATGAAACACATTCTGTGGTTCTTTTAATAGCAAAGATTATATAACTGTGTAAGGTCTCATAGAAATCTCATTTAGTATCTTCCGTTTAAGAGCTTTTGACGGCTGTTGGAACTGTTTATACTACCAGATTATCTCCCTAGGTTGTTTTAGAAGGCTATCGGCGTTGCACGTGTCATCGGATTAATATCAACATCACACGACTTATTTTGTCTTTGAGGTATAACTAATCACTGCTTAGTGAAATAGGCAACGTACTTAGGTTTACGTATGGACACCTAGTATCTTCTAATATACACGAATTGGCCCCATAGCCATGTTTTAACTCATCGATAGCCACGCGTTGACGTTAAATGTCCACGCGATGGTGATTTGGGACCTCTTGGAAAGCTACACACTGGAGGCAATCCCTGGAGGAATCGTTTGTTAATCATCTTCGGGAGTAAACGCTCGATATAAATAAATTCATAAAATATATTTATTTATTTTAAATAAACCACATACCGTAGATTGCACACACTGATTATAATGATAATGAAACTAACAATGGATGCAAATTTCTGGGATCTGCTGCCAAACAACTATTCGTCGTGGATATTTTTATTTTACTGTAAACCTACTGTTGGCATGCGTATAGCTTAGCCTCAGTACCAGTAATTTCATGGAAGCTTTGGAGGTAGGCCTGAGATATCATTATTTAAATTTCAATAGTGAAACAGTGCCACCACCTGATCCACCACCAACATTCTAAACTTATAAATAATTGGAATAAGATCTAGTTTATGATATTGTTCTTGAAATATTCATTATTGGCACAAAAGTGAACGAAGACAACATGCAGTACTGACGTTTCTCAATAAATACCAATGTGTTTAATGATTATTTTTCCAGGCAACGTATATATAATATATAAAATAGTACGGTAACAAATTGTGACCTAAAAGGCGTAATAGTATTGAGACCTACATGCATTTCCAAATTTTATACCGTAATTCAATACCGTAACTATAGTAAATGGGTTGAAGTGATCAATGAATTGTGTTTAACTGGAGTTTGAAGTGTCTCACGATATGATGTCATATATAATTTCGGGTCCATTTGTTAAAACCTGCAGAGCACTGTAATTGGGTGCAATACATTATATGTAATCTATACGCGACAATGATGTACTTTTTTGCAAAGCGAAAAAAAAAGGTGTTACAGATCTCTCTAAACTGAACATATTAAGGCACATATCCATGTCTCGGCCACCCAGGAACAACGATTAGTACAACACTGTGAGAGGGCGCTTAGCATGACCTATCGACGGAAAAGTGCTTCCTATGTTTTGAAATGATGTAATCGAGCAGTCACTCACAGTTTGTAATTAACATTTCGAGCACATTCTTTTGGAGGCCTTTGCCTTGATGATAAGTTTGCAAACGCCTTGACAATACGTTTGAAAACACGTCTAACGAATGATGTAATAATACAGAATTGTTAGCATGTTACTAATATTATGTCAGAATTCTTTTAAGAAAATATACTAGGATTAATATACCAACATATAGCTCATTGTGTTAAACATAGTGTTGAAAATGTAAAATAACGTTTACGACACTGTCAATTTATTTTTGCAAAAACATTAAACAATGATTCAGCTTTCTTTTATACTGTATATATTGATGAAAATGATAATTTTCTGCATACAGTAATACATTTTTATTAGCGGTGTAGCGGCTAATATTGTAGCCATTGTTTATATTACTGTATATAAATTTAAGACAAAAACAAGGTTTTTAACAACACACATTATATCAATATTAGTTTGTTTAAAGTACATATGCTAAGATATTTCCAACGATGAGTGCGTGTATCATCCAGTTCAAATGCTGTTTAACATTGCTAAATAATTACAAATTATTGATAATATTATATCAAGACGACATTAGACAAGGTTATAACATGAATAATAAATGTCCTTTGAATATGTTTTCCGAAAGGCAAATACGTAATATAAATGTAAATCTATATTTTCACCCACGTGGTGATAGTTGAAATATAAAATGTACATTTTGGCTTTTTTTCATAATACATAATATTTACAGAACGACTCTGAATACCCTGATTTGTTATAAAAAGCGCCCTCGTTTGACATTGAAGAAAATAATTTCGTTGGCGGCGCGCCTGAGATTTTTTCAAAATCATTATTCAACTTTATTTTCGTACCATGCTGATTCTCTGACCTACTTCAAACTTTCATAATTTCAAAATCAAAAGATGAAACGAGAAAAGGCTGGTCAAGATAATTCCGTCAACACGGTATGAAAACTGCCAATAAAAAAAAATGGAAAAAATGAAGAAAAAAATAGATATAACCCGTTTGGAATACATGACGTACGTAAAACGAAATAATGAACTGTGTGAAATTTGTCGTGTAAAATATCTCACACTGTTGTCAACAATTATCAACTACATTACGAATGTAATGGACACATTAAAATGTACATAACGATAAACATTTTAATGTATCAGGTACAAAGTTTGTGGAATGGACTTCAGTCTTGTTTTGGCACTTTCTCAAATTAATACGATTTGATATTAAAAATCCGTGACTTGTTCAATATACCGAATCATATCGGAATCATTTGGAAATTCTCGACAGCCAGCTTTATTATTTGGAGGTCGAACTTGGTTATATTTTGTCCAATCGCCTTTGCAAATAATCCACGGAAGAATATCAATTTTATAATGCAATTCTTCGGAAATTTTTGCGCTAATTAACTGCGGGGTGCCAGCTCCCGGCCCACGCGTTATCAACTTGAGTTTATCGTTGTAACAACATTGTTGAGATGCTGAACTAGTGGTATGCTCAGAGTGAAGCGAACGAATACAATATTTTGCAGTCGGTTTGAAGATATCTAAGTGGTCTTCTTGTCGACTGGCGTCTTCCCAGTTAAACCACGTTTCACTCGCTTCATCCCATATAGCACCCGTATCGAAGATAGTAGTTGGATATGAACAGGGACAACTCGGCAGACTCTCAAAATATGGCGTCAGTTGATCCTTGCATGCCATCCATTCTTCGCAGTTATCTTTTTCTGGAATAAACGAAAATAAAAACCGGTATCTAACTATGTATGCATTTATTTCATTACAGTGATTATTTAGCTTATTAAAGCGTTACAGAGCAAGGCAAGTTAAATATCTAATAACACTCGAATGATAATGACACTGGTATAAATACGAAGAAATATGTCTGATCATATTAGAAGTATTTTTGTTGCTCTTAAATTCGTCTTTATTTTACTTTCTGTTCGGAAGTTTGGCTGTATTATACATGACTTTACACAGACCAGTACGGTCACAAAGCAAGACCTTAGACTGTTTGAGACACTCAGCAAGAAGGTTGAAAAAGTAGACGCTGACATGAACTTTCTAAAAAATGTATGTCTAAGTTCTTACCTGCAATACTGACAGGAACTGGACTAGTTTGGTAAACCACTGACGATGTTTCTGATATATATAATTTAAAAAAAAAACACTAATCAGAACATCTAAATTCTAAAATATGTGGTAAATGTCATTCATAATCTTGCTATCAATAGGGCTATATGAATATATTAAAATATTTCCACTTGGTTTATGGACTTTATTGGCTGTCCGTTTACTATTTTAATTCAACTTATAACTGCTGTATAAGTCACATACACACTTATTTTGGCTAGTAATCAATTTAAGATTTTGTAAACATTCAGCAAATCAAATGGAATTGCTTTGGTCCGTATCTCATTTGGGATGTATAAATGAAATATGTTACATGTTTCATCACTTATTATTTATAGTTGTCACCGGGTGTCCATCTTTGATTGATACAAATAAATCACTTTAAATCTACGTTAATGGTTTCACTAAACCTCTGTGAATCGCTGATGCTAATAATAATGTTGTTGAATGCTCTGAAGGAGAGTAACCCTAATCCCTAGAGGGCGGTAATAATTAGATTATTTTTACACATCCATTAAGAGAATTGGATTGAACGCGAATCAATTTAATTGCATGTGTATCGATGGCATAATAATAGGATAAGTGTAGTTGACAGAGTGGATTGAATCAAAAACACCACAACTGCTATCTAAACTGAATCGCATTAACAGATTTGATTTGTGACAGTCTGCGCAGTGGCAAAGTGTACACAGGTGCGCCATTTTGGTTTTATACTTCTTTTCACCTGTCTAATCCCAAAAGGCTTTAAATATAAATTGCAATAACCACAAATAACGTGTTTTCACTACTCAAAAATAGCTTAGCTCCAAACGTTCATGGTTAAACATTTGGCTTTAATATTGTCGCTATGCCGTTCAATTTACTACCGTACCTAATTTGGCGTCAGTTTTGCAGGTTTAGTTTTCATGTCTTTAGTAGTTCTGTTGACCCTTATGTTTTCAAATTTCAAGGAAATATTTTAAATAAGTATATTTATAAATAATAATAACAATAGTTTAATCTTGATTGAGTGCATTTTGCTAAAAGGCTCAATGCGCTTTACATTAGAAAATCAAAATCTGGAATTAAGCAAAGTATATACTTTTAAAAGATGTGTTACTGATGCTGTTATTGTATATTTTCATTTTCGCTGATATAAAAAGCATAGAGGCCCTGTGGATTAGTATTGCTATTGTTTTTGATTATGTTGTTTTGAAGAACATGACATTGGTTTCCGGTGGACTGCCCCATCCACCAGGGTCGAGTCCCAACAGGTCCAGTCGATTTCTGAACCAATTGAGTTAATTTCCTACTTTACAGGGCATCACACACATACTGTGCTTTAACGAGTGAGTCAGTCTAGTTTGTGAAGTTTCATTTCATTTTTAATCTTACCAGGACATGGTTGGAAATCACATTCCTGGGTTTCTGATGCAACGCATCTCGTAGAATAGCAAGATCGTGAGCGTTGCCGCAACCCGTGTCCGCACGATACAGAACACGCTGTCCAGTCACCCCACGGGCCTACATTATCTTGCCCTGAAACACAAATAAGACATTCTAATTCAATATTATTTTTAAATATTCGGTATCATTCTCAATAATGGACGAATTTCACGTAAACTGACAACCTTATTGAAGTGTTTTCACAGGTAATTAAAGATTGTTGTTAAATTCACTGTCAACAACTTCTGAGAGCCTGTTATTTGCATAGCCTGAGTGCGATATTTGTCGAGGCATTGTTGCCAGCAACTCACATGGTGAAACGTAAAGCCCCATAGTACATAGAACCTGTATTGGAGCGCACCAGTCCGGCATCAGGTCCCACTTCACACCCACTCTCGATGCCAAATAGAAACATTTCCATAAACATTGAAACAACTCGATCTCATCTAATATTGACAGGAATTCATCAAGCGCCTACTTCAGTAAAACTTTCTTAAGACGAGTAAATATGTACAGATTAAAGGGAGCGTTCTTGGTGATTTTTCTCACTATGGTCACTTCAGAATGAACACTGGTCACTTTATTCGATGGTCGTTAATACTAAAGACAAATTTACCGTTTCATTGATACATATTTATCATGCAGAGAACAGGCTCCAGCTTAAATCGTACAAGAAAAATAATAACGTACCACCACCGATTCTGTTTATATAGTCTTGTGCAATAAAAAAAAATATCGCCACGCTTCTGATTATATCATGACTAGTTTGACCATTCTCTTAAATTACTTTTGATTTTATATCAAGTAAATCTTAATATTGTAAATTTGGTCGTCAAAACTAGGTCATATGTAGGTTATTTACTACTGAAATTTTAAACTGATGACATATTTCTGAAAAGACTCATATTTCATTTTTAATTTATGTATTAATATGCTGAAGTGAATATTTAGGAGAAAATACGCGGTAGTTCGATAGATTACGGTACATTTTTTTTTAAGAACCCAAAATTTTGCCAAGATTAGTGTTCTTATTTTGTTATTACTTTACACAATGTTCAAACATAGAAAATTATTATTGTACAGGAGTATACACTGTACTGGAATGTAGGTAAAAGTTGCCCCGGAAAAATGGCCCCTGAAAAATAGGCCCCAGAAAAATGGCCCCGGTAAAAAAAATGGCCCCAAATGACAGGTACGGTAAGTACCTATTGTAGGCCTACTGTTTTACATATAGTCACCTACACATAAGGTACAAATGTTTGTTTTTTTGTTTTGTTTTTTTTTTCTATTAAAAAAAAAATAAAAGTCTCATTTGACGTTTGATGTTTTACCTCAGCCCCAATCTGTTCTTATGTTGTTCTTAATTTTTAAGCAATTTCTGCCTCAGTGTTCTTATAAAATGTGTTCTTATAAAATAAAAAAAAAAGTGTACTCTGGATCAGGATTTGCGTGCAGCGTGGATAGTTCCAAGAAGATCTGACTTGCATCCATTTGTCGGAAGCAGTCTAAAGTCCCTGGATAGAAACCCGCACAAGCCGATCACCCAAGGGGTTGAAGAAACATCCCGGCCTTTCATGACGGTTTCATAATTACTTAACCATAGTTTAATTATTTGAAAATTAGAGAAAGAGAAAACAGGGTAAATGACTCGTTAATCGGCAATTTCTGTTCAACCGGACTTCCTGGATCCGGTGTGGACGATGGTGCAATATCATGCGCATCATAAAGTACGGTTACACTGTGCGTCTTTCTCTAATTAATATTTGATTTGGCTGTATGAATACGAAATTAAACGCAAATTAGGACTATTCGATTGTTCACATTGCATTGTATCAATTTTGTTTATTGGCGAATGAAATAACTTGACGCCATGTGCGTAACCAAGCTCACACGGTCCAATTTCAAGCTATTTTGCAACCTAGAAACACAAATGATTATAGATAAACACAGCAAAGGTATTAACAACAATAATGGATGGATACCATTTTGTTTGTCGGCGCCGTGATTACTTCATTATTTTACCGCAAAATATTTAGACCTCTGTAATTAAAACCTAACGAATAAAATGTATGGCTCTCAATATACGATCATCAATTGGGTGTGAAATTGTATGATTGAAAATGGCAAAATAACCGGTTATATTAGTCGATAATAACTAGCATTCATCTGTGATGTGGGTCAGTGATCAAAGAAGTCGTGAACCCACGTCACAACCGCAAGGATGGTGGTAGCGGCATGCCGCCGACTACTTTTTCATCAGATCGATGCAAGCCTAAAAGTAGCGCGTGCTATTACGTAATATAATAACTTTCTGTCGATACAGTGTTTATGTTTCAAATAATATTTATATACATTTTCAATAGTTAATAAATTATTGATATAAACAAACCGAAATAATTGTTAATTATCGATATTCGGAGTATTGTATTTGTATTTGACCTACGCCCTTCATAGAAACACGCAGAGTGACGACAAATAACTACAAGCCCACGCAAAATGTCTCGATATTATGCGTATTATGTGTCCGCTATTGATCATAACAATGTTCTAAATAAATTGTTGTTGGGTGGGGGTGGTACTGTACGGTAGTGGATTAGTGCAGGTCGGTAATATATTAGGAACAGCGGTGCATCATAAAACATGATGACAAAATTAACGAACTTTACATGTCAATGCCTGAACGAAGTTCGTTTTACCTTTAATTGTTACTGTTAAGGAAATAGTTTAAATCAATATATAATATACAAATAAGGTTTAGTGGTCTGAATTTCAGAAGCGGTCAATGAACTGTGAATCACCGTTTCATGTCACGTGACAATAGTTGAAAGAGAGGTGAATGCGGTCGTGAGGGCCAAGATCAATCAGCCTCTTACTGGTTATGGTCGTCACGAGTAATCACTGTCAGCTGGTATTCATCTTGACCACAAACGACTGTCCATTCATGCTCTTGTCCACATTAGAAGCAATAATACGGTAATAGTTATGATTAGGTTGACCTCTGCAAGAATCTTAAGAAAGTGTACTGACCCCGAACAGATATACGCTGTGATTGAAATCTTAGTTCACACGCTTTGTTTTCATAAGTAAAACGAAACGATTCGGAAACTCAAAGTGTATGTGATGAGCGCAATGGATAGAGGGTGAGGGAGAGTGCTATCGTGGTGTTACAAACATATATCATCACTTGTCAAATTTCATACTTCACGAAAAACATCCAAAACATTTGTAACATAAGTAGAATCGTTGACATACTACATGGCTTTGTTCTCTTATAGTACAGTAATGTAATACACAAACCACACACACGCTCTGCACATGCATTGCATGTACGTACTTACGTATATGCACGTCACCCGTTTGTACTTTAAGTATGATTTCCATAAAATCGCTACAAGCTATTGACGAATCCTTTAGGCGACACTTAATTGGTCACATCGAAAAGATTCCCCGATTGCGTCGTCGGGGACAGCTAGTACCCCAACGATTTCAGTTACAACGCTGCAGTGACAGTTAGCGATTTTATGGAAACCAGGTTTTATTTCACGCCACGCGTGTACGCATGGTAAAGAATTATCTTATCTTACCAGTGTTTGAGTTGTAAACTTCTGCATCATTGTCCGTCCCACTTATTACTTCAATTGTTATTTCAATATTTGGGTTTGGTGTCGTAAAATTCGGTATATACTTGCTATCAAAATTACCGACCATCTCTGCTAACCTTTTCAACAAAAACTCAGAATTACTCTCGTCAAGAAGAACCGCGCTGGACCGCTTATTTCTTGTTTGCATGTTTTCCTCTCCAATGGCATCAGCGTAATAATCATATGTATAATAATCTTCAGTGTTTATCGTCTGCACATCGTCCATGATACTGTCCCCTGATACTGATTCCCCTAACACACTATAACTTATGTCTCTACTTATCCGATATTGCACTTTTAAATGATTGGATGAATCTGTTTGCCTATCTTCAGAATTCTCATTTATATGAAAGTTTTTATAAAGTTTCATTTCATTTGTATCTTGAGGTTTCAAGAAACTATTTCTTGTTCTGTCATTCTTTGATGTTTTCGGTAAACTGACAATCTATGGAATAGAAAACAAAATCATGTTAAATTATAATCATCAAATTTACTATTAGGCCTAGGCCATGATATGGAGCGTCAGGAACACCATGCGTTTCAGAAGTAATAACTTATTGGTTAAATATTGTTATACGTCACACAGATAGGGTTTTTAAATTATTATACTAATGATGATTTTTCTTACGTCTGCATGGGTGTTTACTTTTCGTAACTCTACTGCAGACAATGCAATTCCTCCACCCCTATCAAGCCTAGTTTTGACTTAGTTTATAAAGCATCATATAATCATTGTTGTAAGACGTTACCAGAGCTGCATTCACTGGTGTTAAGCTGAATGCATTATTGGGGAAAATTCAATTAATAGCCTTATTTGCTTACTTTTTATGTTTAAAGAAGTTTATGAGTTTTTATGAAAATTATAATGATACTACGCCTAATATTCGGATCAAAGCAATGATGTCTTAATGAAGCATTCATATTTTGCTGAAGATTATCTAAGAGCTACTTCCTATACTCATTTTTGATTACTCTTATATATTATTATTCACTATTATATTTATTGACCTAATTTTTAATATTTCACGCGTATATCAAATTAACTTCCCTAAATTATTAAGATAAAAACCCGGCTTTGAAATCATCTTTGTCTAATTCGCTGAATGATTTCCAAGAAAGAGAAAGCGATACGTCTCTGTCAACTCCAATTTCATCTCAACATTCTTGCGAACGTTATATTCCAAAATCTTAATTCATCTTTTGGCCTCGTGACCTACAATTTGATGTAGAGGCCTGTAATCATGTTGTATTATGGAGGAATTTGTATATGGTCTACATATACGTCACGTGGGAGTTGGTGTCGTGTGACTCCACAAAATTTAGAACCAATCACAGCACCGGTATAAGATAATTAACATAAATAATTTTTATTTAATCAAAATATGAAAGTATGTAGGCCTACGATCCCGTGGATATTTATGGCCTAATGACAAGTGTAATTGTCCAACTGGGAATTGGATCCACGATTATGTTTTTATTTAAGTTTTGCAACTTGCAATCCATGTTTCAGAATAGAACATATTATGCAAACAAAAATGATTTAATGTTTCGCACGTACTTTTATCCATACTATAGAGTAGTATGTGCCGAGGGCCATGTGTGAGTTCCGTTGGAACCAAAACGTCCAAGCAGAGATTGCGACCCCCGAGGAGAGGGTAATACGCAGGCAATTAGATACACAGCAGAAGCGATATTTTCTGCTGCGAAAGTTAATAGGAACAATGCCTCTCAAGACAATATGCTTCTTGAAAGCTACGAGCATATTTTGCATAAATGAAAGCAACTTCACAGAGTGCGGGCAACAAATCATGCAGACGATACTTTTGTGATAATCTCGCACACAAAAATTCAACACTCCAATAGGAATATGCAATCGTTTTACAGAAACACCGGTTATTAAAAAAAACAAAAAAACAAAAAAACACGCCGAATTTGCAAAGATATACGACTTTACGATGTAGTTCGGGTCGATGTCGGCTTAAATATAGAACACTTTAAAAATGATATCTATTTCAATACAATTTAAAACACATTAGCTCTTCCAATTGTATTTGAACAAAGTATCAATAGGCCCGTCCGCCTAGCACCTCCCTGATACTGATAGGCCGAATTAATGCCTAGAATTAAGGTTTAAACCCCCAGCAGTACTCTACCAAGGGCCTTGTTTCTGAAGGTTAAAACGGCTCATTTTATATACAGTGCACCCTCTAATTCGCGACCACTCTATTTCCGAGACCCCTCTAATTGGAGACCACTTTTTCAACTTAAAACCAAATAACAATCGTCAGTTGTTTAAAGCCAGGCTCCTGAGGGAAAAAATTATATGTTGTACAGCTGATTTTTCTAAGACACGAAAACATTACGAAAAAATCGGGAGCGGTTAACGAGATACATATTTTTGAGTAGACCTATTTAAAAACTGGGGGGGGGGAGATGGAAAAAAGGAGAGGTTACGCGCGCCTCTCCTCCCCCCAGTTTTTATTTATTCAAATCTGTATTTCATTAACCGCTGCCGAGTTTTTCGTGAAATATGTTTTTTGTGTCTCAGAAAAATAAGGTGTATAACATATCAAACAAATATTTTCCTCCGGAACTAATCCTTCAGGTGGAGAACGAACCCCGACACCACCCCCAAGTTTTCAAGCCATAAATTGGTTTTGAATTGGAGGCCGAACTGTACTTTGTATACTTTCTTATTTTAATAATACGCCTTTTAGTTTAGTTTACCACATGTAATAAAACATCATTAATAGGCTATAGCCTACATACCAGTATATAGGATACACATCATCATGAAACGTACTTTGATTTGCTTTATTCGATACCCAACACAATTATCATCAATAGACACAAAAAAAAAAAATAGATTTAACTGTTTAATAGAAGAATTTTTTATGGAAGTCATATTGATGATATCGGGAACCCACGAAATCCAAACACAAGTCGTCACATTTCCAGAGGGTTCATTTAATTTTATAGTATAAATATAATCTTTTATTATCCTGAATTTTACCATTAGCTGCCCAGGGCCCATTTACTTGTTATCACCGGATGTTGTAGTGACCAATGAATAAAACCATTATAAGTCTGTTGTAAATGAATGATGTATGCGTGTTTCACAATCACAAGCAACCACTATTCATGTTAAATATGCCTTTCTTCATTATTATCATGGTGGTTGGTATTCCATCCTTTCCTGGCATCGAGTGGTTAGTGTTTCAATTGAGTGTTTGACAAGGGTTCCAATGTATGACTTTCGAATTAATAAATACACGTTTTTCACGGTAAAATGCTAAACCGTAGCGATCTTTTATTGAATTCATCGAATTAAGACATGCGTTACAGAATAAACGCGTTCAAGCGTGTGTAACGTGAAAACAGTGGATGTACAGCGGGAGGTTGCATGGCCATCACGCGCCTTTCTCGTCTATTGTCACCAGCGTTAGTGTAGTTCCCAAGTCTTTTGTCCACCACTCTGTGACAGGTGACCTTAATGTGTCAATCAAAATCTTACAGTACATTATAGCCTACCTCACGTAAGTAAAAAATAAATATTTCGCAGTAGTGATTAAATTTAAGGAAAGAACTGTAGGCTCGTGTGTACTCCTAATAATCAACGAAGAATAGGCCTAGTACTGTATAATGATAATAAAATAATAATAAATAATGAAACAATAATTTAATAATAATAATAATAATAATAATAATAATAACAGTTATGTTGATGATGTTGAGTTGATGATAAATTAATAACCATAATAACAATAAATATATTTAAAAATAATAAATTAAAACTAAGTTAATTATGAATTAAATTTATAATAAATTAATACTAATAACCATAGTAATAGGATTAATAACAATAACAATATATATTTAAAAAATAATAAATTAATACTAATAATTATGAATTATTTATAATAACATGAATACTAATATTAATAACCATTATAACTATAGTTGATAACAATAATAATTAGTAATGCTTTTATAAGAATATATAGCATATTAAGACATAATAATAAATTAATATAAGCATTTATATAATATAGAAATTGTTATGCTTATCATATATTATTGAGTCTATTGCTTACGTCATCCTCTATAATCGTGTCGTACAATATAAGGTTCAGTTCTTTCAAGGTAACATAGAACCATTTGCTGCTCCGAACTTCACGCACATATCCAGCTCATGAACGGACTGCTGGGAAGTTCGATAACCCAAGTCCCAAGGAGGCGAGGAATTTACCTTGGAACATTGAAATTCCACTAACATGACCGCGGCACCCTTTGAAGTTGTAAAGGTCAATGAATAAGACAACCTCTATGCTTTATACTCATTATCAACTACCCCTCACCTGTGCAAATGAAATGCAATCCCATGCGTAGGCCAACGATTGTAAGACTATAAATATAATAAAGCATACGATACTTAATAGCTATTCCGCATGATTTACAGTCTGTCTCTTATACACATCTAGATGTGTATAAGAGACAGCTAGTACTGTTTGGTTTTTTTGTTTTTTTAAATAGCTCCTACTACCTGCAACCTTTTTCAGTGTCAACTAAACATAGGTCTACAACAGATCTTGCATAATAGTTTGGATGAACCTTGTAATCGAAACCATTAATATGGTTAAAGATATATACCATAATTAGTATATGAGGTTTTGTTTATTTCTGTATAAATATGTAATTCTTTTTTAATTGTAATACAGTAGCCAATTGTATTTAGTAGCCAAGTAGTTCACCGCATATCGATAAGCTTTGGTTTCAAACATTTGCGGTTCTAAGGTTTCCGGAATGTTATCGAATACCGTGCCCGTCGCGTGTTTGCCTAACCATGAAAGTACATTTCAGTAAAGTAAATACCTTTTAAAAATGAATAATTTCTTTAAAGTAGTGAACTTGACGCCATATCGGCTCCTCCTAAAAACCAGCGTGGTACTGCTGCCATACCAATCCAAACCGTCAAGACATGCTCTTGTCTGGCGCCTACTTTGTACGAGGTATTCCACGGGCGTGAGGATTTGCTTGCGGCAAAGTATTCGATGACAAACTTTTTATTGAAAATTTTACGAATGTCTGAATCGTCCACAAAGAATACTTCACACTTGAATACAAAATCCCGCAGAAACATTTCTTGAGCTTCGCATGTCAACAATAGCGAACCATCATGAGACCCAATAGTTGACACTCTCTTCACACCAGCCAAGATATGACGTTTAATGAAACACGATGATTGACAGCAGGGAAGTTGACAACTGAATGATTGGCATTTATGTAGAAATAATAATATAGTTTATATCGTTTATATAATTCACCCCTCTTTTAGGATTTCATGGTACAGTATAAACAGCAATGCCATCGGACGCGTTTCATTACACAACAGTCGTTGTCAGGTAATTGAACAAAATTAACTACTGCGAGTTAAGACATTTTGGACAACTAGTGGAAAAATATGATAAACTTGTATGTCAATATTAAATTTCCTTCCCCTCCATCCAAAATATAAAAGGAGGGGAAGGGTATAGGATGCCCTCCTCCTGTCCAAATAATATCCTGGACGCAACATGTAGGTTTCTGGGACCAAATAGTATTTAATAATAAGTTAACAATACATTGAACAAATTTCTTAAACCAGCATTATTATGTAAATACTGTATAAGTTAAATGCAATAAAGAATTAAATATAGTTTATACACCTCAGTGTTGATGCAGCCTAGGGGTTATTCACCCTGAAACTAGCTAACGATGTTTGAGTGAGCCGAACAAATTCCATTTAGCTAAAGAAGGTCATTTTTTCAAACCTAATTTCTGTCAATTAAGGGAGTGCTCCACTCACTTACTCCCAATTCCTGACAGTCCAGCGATCCCTATCTCCAGTCGGACTTTCATGCGCAGGCGGCATGTCGTCATTTTAGGGTGGCAGACATTCCGTAACTCGCACTTTTGTAACTCTGCCGTGAACAGTATGTAACCAAATCATTGAAAGTTACAAAATCTCGAGACCTCTCCACCCCCGCCTCCCACCTCCCCACCCCCACCTTTTTTATTTTGAGGGGGATGTTTCTATTCCTCACTCTCCTTTAACTTAATAGGTAATTTGATTCATAAATACTAGATTTTTATCATTTAATTTGTTTATTAGGCCACAGACCGTATATACGAAGGCCTTGTACATTAGGCCTAATTTACCACAGGCCTAATCGAATCACGGTTGTATAAAAATCAGGAATCGAAATAAATTTATGTGTCGCAGTATGATCGCCCCATTTCATCACAAAATAAATATTTTATTAATAAAGGCCTATATAGGTTATAACTTGAATGTGAGAGATACTATAGTAATCTTAAGTAACCTCAGACACTCGTGGTATAATATTACGGTATTTCCAGTAGACTGGATAGTTTGGGTATCAGTCGGTCGAAAGGGCTTTTTAGGAATTCTGACCAATATTTCAGAGTCCAATAGCCTACCAGTATTTATTAACCACAATTTCAGAAGCACGAGTGCATTGTTATGGGTGCGCGTCTATAATAAACCAAGGACTTAATTATAACGGTACAGTACAGTTACAAGTCCTTGAATAAACTTCCACCGTAGATGCGTCGTTTTTTTGTCTGCCTATTAAACTCATAAATGGGTGGGGTTTCAAGGAATGGATAACAAGTTATTACAGTAAGCCCATTTAATCCCCTTCCTTCATATCTTTACACATTTTATTACCCGGCCGGTGTTTGGTCTACGACTGACCGTCAAAAAATGGTCTTTGGCGGCATCTTCTTATCTGGAGGAGGCGTAAATCATCAAGACAGTTGATTTGTTTTAGCACTTAATATCTCATCCGATGACCCGACCGCGGCCTACTGCCGCTCGTGCTTAAAAGTTCCTTTGATTAGAACCAGGGATATTGTTTGTGGTGTATTAAATTGTCTTTTCTCTTTGGCGTGACCATGTTGGTGATTCCACGAATTAATAACTAAACTAAACAAGAAATAGGCCATTCCAATGGGTTGGCAGCGGGCACTTGGTCTAATCGGTCGGTCATCTATCATTGACCTTCATCGATCAAAAGCTTCTAAAATGATAACACTTACAATCAGTACAACAAAAAGGCAACCAGGATGGTGTTGGTGGTGGTATCGTGTTAAAGGCAGGCTCCGGAGGGGGAAAAAATAATAAGTTGTACAACTGATCTTTCTAAGACAGATAAAACGTATTTGACGAAAAACTCGGGAGCGGTTAATGAAATACAGATTTTTGAATATTTAAAAACTGGGGGAAAGGGAAGTAACCACCACCTTTTCATCTTTTCCACATTTACGTCATCTTTTGATGCGGCAAGAAGAATGTGGTCGCTAACGCCCTACACAAAAGCCGAGTGAATAACATTTGAAAATGGCATAAACCGAACGATGCCGTTTATTAATCCTACGCAATGATTTTGTGAGTTTTTATGAGTTCTTTTTTAAACACTAATTCGTACGGTAGTTTTGCATTTTTCTTCCTCGTTTTGTGGTAGGCCTATTCATTTTTATTATCAAAGCATTTATACATCATAAAGTATGTTATTGGTCACCTTTTCTTGAACTGTTAAATATACACAGATAGGCCAACTTCATGTTGACTCACTGGGACAGAAAAAAAAAGGATGCAAACTGAAAATTAAGCTCTTTCAGACTATGCCGCCAATCGCATAATCCACGTTTGTAAGTGTTTTTCTATAGGCATAACTATTCTACAGACAAGAGAAGGGAATGAATAAACAGGTCAATGTAATATATATCATTGATAGAACCAGGTTGACGATATCTGGAAGATGAATTCTGAAGATGGTCCCTAATGATGAGGAGATATCAAGTGAGACAGGCACGAGGTATTTGCCTCACTACACCGGAGGGATACTCCACGTTTTGTAAACATTTTATAGCATGTTTTTAGTCCGCGCATCAATGATGTCAAGTATGTTGGAGAATGGTTGGAGTGACGAACACATCAGTGTGGACATCCATCTATTCGCACGTCACTCTGTCAAGTGTTGGAATGACGAATTCATCAGTGTGGACATCAATTTATCAAATCGTCACGACGATTATTGCTATGTAGCCTATACTATTACTACTACGATACTGTATTTATCATGATGACGTTTACTGAGAGTATACTATCATTAGGGCGCGCTTTTTTTTTCTTTTTTTTTTTTTGGTTAGTGATTTCAATAGTAAAATGATAATAATGATGATGACGATGATGGTATAGCCAATTTCTTTGATCAGATCGATGGATAATTTTTCAAGAATTTCACAGTAAATCGTCATATCCAAGAGCCTTGACCCTTAGCCTTTATAAATTTGCGTTCCCAGTAGATGTTAAAAATAAGTTCGTGTGGTGAAAATATTATAGTAATAATTAGCTAGTTTGCTTCATCTTATTCTCGAAATGTGCATATACAGTAGGTAATATACTTTAATAGTGTTTATACTGTTGTGTCATAAGAAGGTAGATGTATGACTCATAATACCTGGGGTTGGTTAGTTAGGACTATGTAGTGTTCTAGCGGCATGACAATCGCTTTGATAGCGAGAGGTTACAGGTTCGAATCCCACCTGTTTCATGCAACATTTTGTTGAAGAGCCATGCTTGTTACGATTGCATGATCATGTTCCTACTACTGTATATTCAAGCACTGTGTTTGTATTATTTATCTATTCATTTCCTACTCGAGCACTATTATTATTATTATTATTTATCTATTTGTATATATTACACATATATACATATAATATGTATATAAATTATATATATATAACGCCTTTTGTTATTCCCTCCCTGGTCATTCCCACATAAAATAAGAATTGTAGAAAGCAGTTCCACGTTGTAGTATATATCCATAAATTGTAAAAGAATATTGGAGCATGATTGGAGGTTCACTACAGTATGTATATAAACTGCAATACAGAACTATAAACCTACTCGACGGAGGTCGCCAATGTCACTCTTTCAACTTGACATCACCTAGATATGTGCGGTCAAGCTTATCACCATTGTCATCGCTAATTGCACAGTATTAGTTCAGACTAATGAGACAAACATTGCACTAATTAGAGCACTACCCATTAGCCCATTGATGCCAAGAAATCTGAAACAAACGCTTCGTTTATGTTACAATATTGACGTAGGTAAATTCTTTTTGTAGTATAGTTGTATACCAATACTACAATACAGTAGATGACCATACTACTTTAAACTATAGTACGATTTTTATCATCAAAGACATGTGCTGAGCAATTATACATAGATCTACTATCTACTGATGAAGAACATGGAATTTTTTTTTTAATGACCACAAAACTAGAAGACTTACTTCTAAACTATTATTTGTTGCCGGTGAGGAGACAAACATGAGAACGATGAATGTGGTAGCTAGTAGCCAGAGAGTACACGCGGGACTAAGCCCGTCCGAGGCCATCATATTTCCAACTGCTCTTGATGCTTTACTCAGGCCTAACTTTTGTCAGGTATCGTCTTGCTACTGGGATCGATAGGAAGGCTAAAGATGTTTCAGTATTTTCCTTGAGATCCGGTAATACGTCCAGGATAGCCTCCGGCCATCTGCAGCTGATCTAGTTAGTAAAGAGCAAAGAAAAGACATCCACTGAGAAGTGTAGCTTATTGAGTGGCCAAGTCTTCTGTGCAATATTTTACAAGTCAAGACTTCTAAGCCTATAACAATGTTTTCAGCTCCGGGCTAATAATTCCCGACGAATAACGCTGCTATTTGGTTGTAAACAAACGCTTAGAATATACTAACGTAGGCCTGCCTTGTACCATATTTTTTCATTCATAACAAAATCATAACTAAGCCTTTGGAATATTCACAAAATTCAAAATGTTTATATAATGTATCCAAGCCGTCTTCCGTGTAGCAATGATTCTAATGACTGCGACAGTCTTCACCGAAGCACAGAACCAGAACTCATGATTGGAGTTTTTAAATCGTGACTGAAATCAATCCTAGTTTCGTAATAATATATGAATCTTGATGTGGCGAACCAGTGAATAGTTTATCAAGTACCTCTTCAATAATCACTGTTGGTGTGCTGGTGATCGTAGACCCATGCTTTCTATCTCTTGATTGGTTAATAAGTCAGGTGTGCTTATAGTGTGTTTACGATGAATGCAACTATTGTAAGGCTCTACACTTTGCGAGCTCACTACACGCATTGGTCAAATATAATTCGCCTGTTAGCCAATCAACGTCGGGGTAGGTATTAGGCCTTAACCAATGAGATTTCACTGAGGGCGATAGGGAACTGATTGCGGGAACAGAAAAAAATCAGACAGGATCATTCACTTCTTTGGTGATGGTAATTTTAAATAAAGTTAATGATTTAATTCGTAGTTTAATACATAAATTAAAACTGTCGTGATAAGAAAATTTGTCGATAAATACAAAAAAGTTAGGCCTAAGTAAAAGTGATAAACGATTACACTTTTTTCTATTTGAAACGTAAACATCAACGAATCATATAGAAATATAAATAAATTTCTTTGTTGCGTTATATAGAAAGGGTTACTAATACTTTTAGTAAGCGCTCATTTTGCTTTTATATTTAGAAACTTGTTGAGTAAATCAATACTACAAGTTTGATATATTAGCTCGTTGAATGATTGATTGATAGATTGATAGATAGATTGATTGATTGGTTGATAGATAGATAGATAGATAGATAGATAGATAGATAGATAGATAGATTGATTGATTGATTGATTGATTGATTGATTGATGATTTATCTATTATGGTATATTTTTTGAGTAATAATTACATTATATCCACAATATTTATTTCCAGAGGGGATCGGTGTCACACTAATGCATATCCATGCTTAATTAACAGGTTATAATGATAACATTGTAATAAAACAAAATATATTCAAGATATAGACAATATGACTGTGCGGGTCATATACGTTAATAGCACGTGTGTAATGTGTTAATGTGTACATATATGTTTCATGTTAGTTCACTAGCGATGAAACTATTCTTGTTGTTCATTTAACTTTAACCAGTAGCTGACTATTCGCGTAAAGGTACCGCCATCCCGAGGGGACCCATACTTATAGTTCTAGGCCGTTTGTCCATAAACACTAAGCTTCGGGCTAGAGTGGTTACGATTCCCTGCTCGATTGACGTGGTGATGTTGATTGATGTAAAGGGCCTTGGTTACCTGAATGGAGTCTTAAAATGCAGCAATACCGATGGGAATTGGCAAGAGAAAGCTCTGTATAAAGTCAGATTGTTGACTTCGATGTATGTTTACTTTTGTTAAGGACGTGTTAAGTTAGGATCTGTAGTAAAGTGTTTGTGTTGTTAATGGCCGGCTGCTACCGTTTTAGTTTGTCAAGTGGAAACAAAACGAAAACGACAATGACAAATACTTTATTCACTTATTTTTCGACAAATTTCGTTTTACTCTGTTACAAATAGGGCCTACTACAATATTGATATTAAAGACAGTGTGAAGATACGCCCAATTCCAAACAATTTATTACCACATATATCTAGGGTCGAAAAGTTTATATTCTAACATGGTACACCCTTTACCAGATCGTTGTTTACTGTCATTTTTGGGAAGTTTGTATTTTATTTTCAATAGGTCGAGCATCGAGTAAGGATCAACGTAGGAATCAGCGAGATGTTGACATCCCAAATAGTCGGGATTATTCGGGATTACTCGGGATTATTCGGGGGTTGTGTGGATTAGAATTGTTGGTAGACCGTCACGATTTCCCAATTATTAAATAGCAATATCGAATGAACCTTCAGAAGAATGTTAATTCGTGGATACATGTGGATTATAAACAAGGTTAAGAGTAGTGAACCATTGGCCCCCATAACCAAATAGAAGTGTAGTGGATTGATTGGTGGATTTAAGCTTTCTTCTGGCTTATCAAAAATGATAGGTCTAGCCCTATACTTTTTGGTTGCTTTGGTTCCTATGCTGTAAAGCAATGGGAATCTTTGCAATGGTCCATCATGTGCGTCCGTGTGTCTGTGGCGATGATGTCAACAAATTCGTTGAACGTTTGTAAACAAGCAAACTTTAATTTCAAAACACTTGTTGGTTATGATTTTTGCATATAGGCCTTTGTAATATTGGTTATGTAATTCTGCTCTATTACTTGAAAAAAATATTTGGATAACTATTACGCAATACACGAGAACGTCATGATCCCCTCCATCAAAGTCTATCGCTTTAGATCAGAGGACATACAAACGTCCCTAACATTTCTACTTCAATTAAGAATCTAATATATATATATATATATATATACTGTCTCTTATACACATCTAGATGTGTATAAGAGACAGTAGAAATATATATAGGTCAGGATGAGTACTGTTATTATTTATCCATTTGTATATATGTATATCTACAGTAAATCATGCGGAATAGCTATTAGGTATCGTATGCTTTATTTTATTTACTTGACAATCGTTGGACTACGTATGGGAAGAGCTCTATTTAAAGAAAAGTCTTGGATCCGCCAGGGTACAGAAACCTTTATTTACGAGGATAAGCCAATAATTTTGTCACGGAACAAAGCCCTAAAAAGTATTGTTGTAGTTTTAGTTTCCGGGCATCTCAAGTACTATATATTTAATTTGTTTATGGATTTGATGCCCGTCCAATGTACCATCACCGGGACCATCACAAGCACCCGGCACGGTGTAGTATTTTACCAATGGCAACATAGGAACATTGGCTCTCGCAGATGTCTGGTATATACATGTATGTGGCATAGGATTGGATTGGATTTCTTTGGTGTGATATACCGGGATTTCCTTCCAAAGCCTGTACCGGCTTGTAAATAAATTTCCCTCGTAAAATGCCTCGTTTAAGCCCAGAGCGTGGGCGTAGCATTGTAACAAATCCCCATCGTCTCATGAACTTGAAATTGTTTAATACTTTCCAACAGGATGCCAACCCAGATTGTTTGGCCGAGATAAATCTAGATTATTATTGTTTATAAAAAAAATATTAAATTTCGCATTAACATGTGCAACACCAAATTACCAACTTGCTCTTCAACTCATTATGGCATCACTTTTACATGGTAAAGTTCGTTCATTCTCCACTACTGTTAAAAGAAGCTAGGCCTATTACCGTATGACAGTGACTAGTCTGCTGGTGCGCATATTAGATTTGGTAGGTGAGTGCATGCAGAGTGGGTATAGATGGTGTGTGGTTAGCTGTGTTTTTGTGTGCTGTTGGGTGCATATGGATGTACGGGTGTGCGTGTCCGTTTCGTCAGCTGCGGAGCACCCGTTATTAGGGAACCAAGTGAAAAGGCCAAGCATTCTCTACATAACGAGTATAGTAAGCCTATCAGTCAAGTGTCTACACAATAATTGTTTAATGTTAGAATCAATTTATGTTTGAAGTATACCGCTTCTTTAAACACAAGTCGCACCAAAGAGATAAATGGCCATTTTATTATGCTTTTCTCAGTGTAATGTTGATAAATGATATCAAATTGAATACTCATTTTGAAGTTGTATCCCTGACCATAATTCGTGTTAGAACGTGTTGGAATGCGCTTAAAACACCATGGTTGCCAACTTGCTCGTCAACCTATTATTGCACAACTTTTGCATTCATTCGGCACTATTGTTTTGTTTCGTTTGATACTTTTGGGATAATTTCGACCGCATTGGCGGTGCATCGTTTTCATCTGCGTTCTTTTAATCTAGACAACCAGTCCTGGAGTCAACACCTTTGTGATTCCCTTTCCATTGTCAGCATCATTCTACACCATTCATTGCCCTCTAGACAACTACCGGACCCAAGCCGATCTTTTCCCTCCATAGACAAAAAAACGTGTCAGGAATATCCGAGACACATGTCGTCGGAAGCTACGGTATTTGAGGCCCCTAAAAGTACGGTATAGATTTGCCTGCCTAGGCCTAATTGCAATTCGTAATATTCTTATGTAAAAACCATTCTAAATCATGAAGTCTCGCCTCCTCCTTGAATCCCAACAGGGGTTACTTCGGGACCCTGATTGGATGATGCTCTAGAGGCCCCTTGTTTCGAATGCCCGGCTGTCTATTTAATTGTTGATCCCGGTCAGAAAAGCTTCTGAAGTCACCACTGCTCTAGCTACCAGCTACCGACCATTCTCCTAGCCGTTGGCAGTTAATTTTTTTTTTCATCACCGTCGTTGATAAACGAGGTACTGTATTTAGTTTAGACATTAAACATGTTAGTAGTTTCTTTTTTCCGGGTTGTGTCGTGAACTATACAGTATACCAAACAACCTCCTAGTCGGTGTTTGTTAAGACGATGTATAATTATTTAACTGCTCATTTGAGTTATTTTCTGTAGTGAAATATTGAACATTAAGTCATGAGTCATAAGCGTCGGTTATCAGTCAGTGTAAAGTTTTCGTCATTACTGAGAATTATCGAATAATTTAATGAGTGTAACTAGAACAGGACTTCATGTTCATAGACTGCCTCTTAAATCAATGTGAATTTTTTTTTTTAATGTAAAAAAAAATTCTTACTTTATATTCCAGTGAATTCATCAGAAAATAAAAATGAGAAACTGACGTTTAAATAGTGCTATTCTAATATTTATTGCGATAGGCCTTAGGCCTTACCATTAAATTTCTGCCAGATAATTCAACTATTTTTATAGTAAATTCCACAAAGTTATTCAATTCCACTCAAATAAAAAATTGACAAGGATTTTGCTCTCGTTCAGTTAGGTGGGATAAGTCCCAAAGGGACAATGTATCCGTTACATATAGGTTTTTGCGCAACACTTTGGGTCCTTAGCCCGGCCGAAATTTCCATTTTAAATTTCAGTTTTTTTTTAACCGGTATATAATTTCTATAGTGTGATTATACAACGTAGTAATATATGATCCTAATTTTGCCGCGAATTCCTTAGGATGATCCGACTCACGTTTCTACATTTAAAATTGTGATCAGGATTTACATTATTACGTTTGACGAAGATGACGTTAATCCCGACCATGGCAACCGCATATTTGACAGGAGGGCCTAATAAAAGTAGAAAAAAAAAATATGCCTGAGTAGGTCTAACTTTGGCAATGTTTTAAAATGATCTTATTAAAGATATACGGTCTGTAAAGGAATATCGATAACTAAACCCCCCTCCCCCTTTAAAGAAACGAATTGGTCATTTTAAAGTATTAATTAAATTCAACTTTAAATATAATATAAATAAATAAAATTGGGGTTTTTTTTTTTAACTAATTTACGATTTTTCTACCAAAATATATTTGATTTGATTTACCGACCAACAAATGAAAAAGTCTTCAATAGAAAACAGTAACTGTATTACGTCCGTTAATTCACGAGGATTTATTTTCTTCTAATTTTCAATTTAAAGCTATAGCTGTAAGACATTGGTTAAATCCACAAGTACAGTATTGAACTTAATTTTCAAGTTCTTTTTATTATTTTATCATAGACGGTATATCGATGAAAAAAAATTTTGAAATGAAATATGGGAAAGTGTTTCTGAAGGGAATACGCAATAATGTTATTATGCAATACGGTACTTCGGCACAGAGTTTGTACCTGTATGGTCAGTGGATCCCACTGAAGTGCGTTAGTGTGACGCAAATTAATTATTTTTCAGTATCTTAAACACAACAAATACAATTCTATATGCATTAGAAGGATCATAATAATATAAGATTTTTATGGCGTTCTTATCCTTTTCAAAGAAGCCGTCAAATGCGCTTGAGATAAAAGAAAATAGCAGGGGGTATAAAAATATGTTATTCTGAAAAAAAACAACTAAATTCAGTAGGCCTAAACCATAAAAAAATAGAAACTAAGAAAACATGGAATTGGGACTGAGGTTTGTGGGAGCCTTGATCAACGTATAGGTTTGTTTTTAATAGGACTTATTCCTTTAAGACGTATTTTCACCGACTTGTCTGATATAAAATTGATTTTTAACCCATTTCTTGTGGTTTATACGTAAATAAGTAAATAAGTCGTAAACTACAAGTGCCAATTTTTTTATTTATTTACATTTAAGCGTGACATAGGCCCCTAATGTTAAATGTCGTGACCCCAGGTAGTACCAAGTCACTCACCTGGGCTTAGACAATGCTTTGTACCATGATGCTCAAATTAACCGAAATTTAATGAAGGACGAACCAATCCAGGTGCGCTCAAATTGGAAACCATCAAGGAAGCGGCTTCGTTTGATATCATTAAATCGTATTCTTACCTTCGTCAGGGAGGTGCTATACTTTAGCTTCCCTAAGGAGTGCTTCGATGATAAAATGTTCCCGGGAGAAAGAGTTACAGCTGATGCGGGAGAGTCGGTCTCTACTTGCTGTGATGTGGCGGGAAAATAGGTTATCACAAATCAACTTAAAAATAGACTTGGATTCAATAAGGAAGAACAATGGAAATTTCATTGTAGGCCTACGGTACTTTTTTTTAAATTAGGCATTTACGAATACAATGTGCCTGCATTACATATCCCTATACGTATCCAGCGCACCCAGAACACTGCTGCTAGGGTATGCACAGGGGCCCTACTTCATAAACTTCACTGGTTGCCGATCAAGCAACGAATTGTTTTTAAATTGTTAGTTCTCATCTACAAAGCGTTATGTTCTAGTCACCCGTTCTACTTAAGGACCAAAGATGAGCTCCTGGTTCCCTCCTGCCCGTGAGGGATAGCACCTTGAGTTACAGGTATTTATTTTATTTTATTTATTCTTTTATTTACTTCTCACTACTTCCGGATGAGACTCTCATCTGCGGTAGAAGCTCGCGCCGAAGCCTTCATTTTGAAGGCGCTAAACCCAGAAGAAGAAGATATAGAAACCAGCCGGTGTCTGTCTGACAGTGGTGTAGAAAAGGCACTTCCCTCAACCCTGTGCCTGGGTGGAACTTAAACCAGTAGGATACTTGGCAAAGGGCCCCATTTTTTACGTTTTAAGGGCATATTTTGATGTTTTTTACACGTTCTGCTACTAAAAAAACGCCAAAACTACTGAATGTCTTGGGCCTCTTAAGGTCTGGGCCCTGTCGCCACTTCAAGTGTCTGTTTGACTAGAAAAATAGACATATTAAATTTGATTAAGTTTTATTATTTCATCGCAAAGTATATGTTTATGTTAAATTCTAACATATTCCCATTGCGTATACAACGCAATATAACATTATATGAATGCTGTAGGCCTATTCATCCTTTTTAAATAGGCCTATGTGAAACGCCTATTGGCACTTGCAGTTTGTGTTATAAACGTCATTAGACCGTTATTGTTAATATTTCAGTATTTTTTATTTATAATAAATTATGATAATTATAATATTATAACTCGAATAACGGACGAAAGAATGAGAACATTTTCTGGGTCTCATCTTCATAGGTTTTAAACAAAATCGTTAATAAATTTAATCTTTTTTAAGTTCGGTCATGTGTGGTTTACTATAATACGTCAATAATTTACCGAGATGGTAAGAACTTGTTTGGTGCATGAAAAATATCTGCTAAATACTAACATACCGTACAATATTATTGTTTCACTGTTGTATGAGGGGAAGTCAGCGGGAAGTTAACCACATTTTTATGTCTGGATGCACGATGACTAGACCTAACAGGCTTCTCACAGCAAGGTTCCAACTGCCACAACCCCGCCTACAACGGAGGCCAACAAATCGAACTATGTGGCTTGACAAAATATACGAAAATAATTATGGTAATTTTAAATAAAAAGACTTAGGCCTAGTAGAGTATAGGCTACCGGGGGAAACTCCAATGCCGCAGTCGATAAGATTTAATGACAGATTATTGCACTTATTCCACCTGTAACGTATGTTTGTTGTGTTGTGAAAATTATGAGTCTTCGTAATTTAAATATGTCATGTATTTAGAAAACTAAAGTTAAAATACTAGTGGTCACACAGAATAGTGGTCACCAGATTAGAAATTTCAATGAAACAGAACTGAACATATGCGTGGAGGCGCTATATAACTTTGTTTCATTGTCGGGAATCTAAATCGCGTAAAATAATCTTTGATGCCATTTGAAGAAGTGTGGTGGTGTAATACCGTAAAACCTCGAATAGAAGCCCAATGGGGCTTAATCTCGAGAAGAAGCCCATCTCGAATTGAAGCGGCTCCTCTTCTTAGTTTTCAAAAGTAGCTCGAAAAGAAGCCCATCTCGAAAAAGCCCATGCGCTTCTTTTCACGATAGCATGGGAGCTTTTTTCTACCGTAGTTTGGGTGATTTAATGCCGGTTAAAACACTCCATGATACAGTTTGATGTGACAGTGGCCCAATGTATATTGTTTTATAGTAGTAATTCCCAAAATTACTGCATTCATTTTGAAAAGAAGCCCCCTCTTTACATTGCAAATATCCAGAGTTCGAGGTTTTACGGTATTTAGGTAATGCGTATCCATTTTATTATATTAAAATACAGTAGGCCTAGATGTAACAAATAATTTGCTTGCATTTATGTGATGATTACAAATGATTTAATTACTTATCTCCTTTTTTCTTCTTTACAGTCAAATCGTTACCTTAAAAATGCAATGTCATGATTTCTGTTCAAATAGCTATGGTTCAATTCCCATTTATTTAAAGTACAATGCTTCACAGTTTCACTCCCTTTATATAGTAGATTGCATGTTAGCAATCGTTACACTGAAGATGGCGAAGGATTTGCCGAAACATGTCTGTTTTGTACCGAGTTTTATAATAAAATTCATTAGGCCTTGCCTATATGGAATTGCGGTTGAAAATTATTGTGGTTTCAACTTAAGATGTATTTGCTGTCTGTTACTACACATTATCTTTCATTTTAGGGTTTAAATAATTGCATAAAAATGTATTAGCGATCTAGTCTGGTGTAGTAAAGGCTCTGCCACATAATAATATTAGAATATCATACCTCTAATGGGGCCATAGAGAATAAATAGCTTTATGTATGGGGCTCTGTCTGCCCACCTAATAATATTCAAAATTTAAAGCCCGCCCTCGCTGGGATATGTATGTTTAATGATCCGTGACAGTTTGATAAACACACATGTTCGTATGTTATGTTTTTCTGTTATTTTCAAGTGGTTGTAACTATTAAATTTCAAGGAAACCTTCAATTTGATATCATGAATCTATTCTTTTAATCACATCACAAGATTCAGTTAAAAAGGTACGAAATATTTTTGTGTACTAAGGCTAAGAATGTTTTCAAGCTAGGCCTACCCTAGTTAGTTGTAGATTGAGTATATGATAGTCGAGAACGGGTACCGGTGCCCGCTCGATTGAACTAGAGAAGGTGGCGATAGGTATTGGTCAGGCCTAGCAAAATGAGTATCAAACATCTTAGAATTAGTAGAAGCAACTTGCTCTTTGGTTTGTAATTGATGAACACAAAATGTTTTTCGAATTTATTTCCATACAAAAATAATTCAAATTTGAAAGAACTACAGTAAAGTGCAACATGAGCATACACTTTACTTGACTTTGCCAGAGACCTATGCTTCAATGAATATCATAATCTCCATACTTGTACGACTCATGTGCATTTACACAGTACATGTTCATGCTTCATGATGATTGTTTTTTTAGGTCATCCTTGGTCCTGTTCATTTCAATATTTCAAAATAGAAGTAAAAACGAAATGAGATTGCTTGCATTTTAGTTGATGATTACAATTGATTTTAATCATTATTTAATCACTTGTTTATCTCCTTTCTATATTTCCATTTTAGGGTTCAAAATAATTGTAAAATACAACAAAAGACACCTCAGATGTTCTCCTTGAGGCTCGCTCGTCACCTGAATAAAAGTACGGGATTAATATTTGGATCTGGTCTCCGTTGCATCTCTAGCTTTCAAGTTGGCGACACTGCAGAGCTTAGTAAAGTGTTCTCTGCTGAAGATGTTCGGACATTCTCCGAGCTGAGCCTCGATTACAACCCTCTGCATCTAGATGAAGAGTATGCAAAGACGTCCCGGTTTGGAAGATGTGTCGTGCATGGTGTCTTAATGAATGGGTATGATAAGCCTTATGCTCCGTCTACACTATCACATTTTCAGTAACAAATATCTATTCTTTGACCTTATGGGCATGGTGATGTCATAGCACGCCCATTAGTGGGCATAACACAGATGTTTGTTAAAACATGGTTTCACCATAGGCATTATTTATTTAACATGAATTTATGTTTCATGATACCATACACATCCTCTAATACTTTGGATGGACTAGTCTAACTTACTCTAACATGAGTGATTTGTTTTTGTTCTTGTAGTCTGATATCAGGGGTTCTTGGAACCAAGCTTCCTGGTAACGGCAGTATATTTATCTCCCAGTCCATCAACTTCCCAGCACCTTGTAAGTATAGTGGCCAACTGCATATTAGCTTAAACAAATTGTTGTGTTGGTCTAGCCCTGTAAAATTTGGAAATCAGCGTCAGGCAGAATATTTTTCTGTAAACTAATGACCTAATTTTAGGGTTCACTGCCCACCATCATTCTCTTTCCATTCAGTGTGTTTGTTAATATAGTCAAATCCAGGTTAAATTATCAAATTTCTTATTTAAAGCTTGAAAAGTGGCCTTTTGTAACATCATACAAATATTTTAGGTGCCATCTTGTTAAGGAAAAATTAAATTATATGAAATTTGTCCTAAACAAGATGAAACATTAAATTATATTTTTTAAAATAAATAAATAAAAAGCCAACCCTATAATTTCAATGTTTTGGGTTAGTCGGCTTGGGCAACCTAACATTTATTTTGAGCCTTACGATGATGACGACAATTTTTGTGCCAGGGATGACAATGCTGGTAAACTGTTATGAAGAAGGTGTTTTAGTAGCATGCAATGGAGGCAATGATAGTGGTGCTGGAAAGATGATTTAAATTGTTGCTAATTTTTTTTTTTGTACCTTTTCTTCAGTATTTGTTGGTGAGCCAGTGACTGCCAAAGTAGAGATATTAAAGATTGACAGGTCAAGGGTCACATGCTCAACTGTATGCATAGCAACAGAAAGGGACAAGGTAAAAACAATTTTAATTATGTATTTTCTAATTGTCACTACACATTGTTTTTATAAAGTAACTATTGATTTTGTTAATATCGCTAATATATCATTTGTGAAAATGAAATGAAAATTAATATACATGTAAATTATATATTATCATAAACATCATTCCTAATTGTTATCAGTTAATTAATATAGTACAATAGGTGGTTGTAATTTTTAATTTCTAGGTGGTTATGGATGGAACAGTTGAATTATTTGTGCCTAGAAGACCCTCCAACTCTTGAGTGTGTCAGTGATCATTAAGAGCAGAAGGATGCCTGCCCTCTACCTTCATTATAGTTTGGATGCAAAACCTGCTCCCAAGAAACATGTGAAGATTAGAGAGCCAAAGCTGCATATGACATAATTGTAACGCTTGTATTGTAACACAATGTGAACAGTATTTGAGGGACTATCGCTGTGTGATGACATCTAATGCTTTATATGGCAAACTGCAGGTATTTGTCACAGGGGTCACAGGTTGGAAGAGGTCAATTCTGGGAGACTTCAGTGGCGGATCCAGGGAGGGACCTTTACAGATGGAGGGTCTACACCCTAGACAACCTCAGCCCTGTTATGGTTGAGGCTGAGGTAAGAAAATTTATGATCAAGGCACCTCTAGGTGGCCAGAAACGGCAATCACTTTTTTGAAAAATGTAGGGGGCCCGGGCAGGTTGAATCTGCTACTGATCTGTTTAATGTGCTTTCTTAACACATTTAATTTTATTTTGTAATAATATTGATAATGATAAGGACGTAGTGATACCCATCAGTACTGACTTCCGCGAGACAATTGATAATAAAGAAATGATAACATGCCATGCAAATATAAATTAATGGGAGCAGGGTTATTTTCTGGGAGATTCTTGCTTGCTTGCACGAGTGCGGGAGGCCATCGCGGATCCAGTAGGGGAAAACGTTTTTTGCCACTAAATTTTAATATTTTTAAATGCATGTCAATGTTATGTATTGAAATAAGCACTAATCACTTGGAATTAGAACGTAATCTTATTTCAAAAAGTACTGCCGCAAGGGGGCGTGTCCTTAAAATATAAGTTTCGAACTCTATTTGAATTCAAATAGAGTGCCCCCTATCCCTAATATAATCCTGAAGGTGCATTTAATTAAACTTTCAAGTTTTTAGCTGTTAAGATTTCCCTCATGGAATAAAATTGAATCAAAAACATTTTATTATTAAAAAGTTATCAATAGCAACATCCATACAGTAGCTGTTCCTCAGACATATCCAAGACATACAACAAAATATTCAACTTGTAATTTTGTGCAATTTGTATATCATTATTGTCATCAGGCGAGACTTTTTTTATACCTTGTTTCAAGAACTTCTTTTTTTACAGATTGTCAAAATAAATATAAAATTTAGTCTTCTTATTTAGCAAATGGCTTTGCCAAAAACTTCAAGACGGAGGAGAAAACAAAAATACAATTTTATTGTTGAATGTAAACAGTGTAGTAATAGGTTGGTAAAATGCTTTAAGTTTATATAATGAGGAAGAAATATGTGGCAAAGACAAGCCAAACCAGTGACTCGTCGCAGAAATCTATATTTATTTATTACTACAGTGTTAAACAGTAAAATGAGAGCTATAAAATGGTAAAAGAATCATTTAAATCGGACATTTCGTTATGAAGTTACAGGAGTTTAAATATACAGCTGTTTAAAGAACAATATTGGAGAAATCAGCCTTCAAAGTTTATGATTTCTGGCATTTCTCAGGCAGAAATCATCACCAAATCATTAAAAAATTTTTGTTTTAACATTGAAAATGAGAAAAACAACAGCATAGCATGATATATAGATGTATAAAGGTTAAGTGCAATAAAACAGATTTCACAAATTTTGACTTTCCCGCACTTTTCCCGTTTTGGCCATTATCTCTGAAACATGATTTGCGACGAGTGACTGGTTTGGCTTGTCTTTGCCACATATGCATATCTTATTTTTTGAGACTTCAAGGCAGCGCCGGGGGAATAAAAATTCACATCGGTTCCAAACTATCAACCTCCCTACTCATACATACTAATTAGGAATTTTAAGGCAGTGGCGGGCGTAATCTAAAAAAATCTTTTATTTATTTCTGAAATTTCCATTTTTTGTGGATCAGGTTTGCTAATTGTCCAAAAATAAAAATTTTTATTTTCATTTGACATAATTAATATTGGCAGGAGGCGGGTTCCCGAAACATGGTATAAAAAAAAGTTGCGCCTTATGTGTTAACATCATTTTTGTATTATTATTAATGATAACAATAATATATTTTGATTTTAGTATTGTTACTGATATTATTATTACAGTACCATCAATATTTTAGTTATTTTTTAATGAATAATCTTATACACAATTATATACGTAAAGATCATGTAACTCAACATAATTTTGATATAATAGTTTTGGCAAAAGAAGTTAGAGGAGGCAATAATATGTCAGAGGTTAATTAAAATAAAGAAAATTTATATCCATTTGTATCTGTGTAATATTGAAGGATTGACTAAACGATTGACTAAAGAAAAAAGCAACCCCAAAATTGTCACTTGAATTTTTCTGTTTTTACTTGTATGCTTTGATTAAAAAAAAACAAAGACACCTTGAAAATCACCCACCCTGTAGTTACATAACTTCTATGGGCTGTCTGAGATAATTTCAGAAAGTGTATGTGGCAATAGAATCAGGGAATATGGCTTGAACATAATACGCAGACAGTGATTTAGGATGTGTGCTAGCGATATGTCCAAAAAATGAAACCCCAAACCGTTATTTTCATCCCTAGGATTCTGATCGTGGTGTCATGGTAGCCCCATTGTCAGTCTAGTCATGAGTTTCTTGCTCTGCTTGAAAATGCGTTTTCCTTGAGAGGAGCTAATGAGTCTCTCAGAAAAACAAAATCGCTTTATTTTGACCTAGAATTATCGGAGTTGCACCAGTGGCATGGGTGGGTGGTTTATAGACCCTGTCTGGAAGACGTCACTCATGCAGTCGGAAAAGCTCAACAGAATTTGTCGGGACGTCTTACTCTACACGACAAAGCTTTAACGGTGCTTCATATGCCTATTTGCAAAGTCATTAACATACTTCTCGGAATGCAGCCCTTGTACCCCGACTAGAGAGCCTTTCTGGTCCCCGGGCCCCTATGAACTCACCTCAATCGTATTATTAATTTCTCAAACTAATCCACCACCTGTCATCATCATTTTTCCATAATCACATAAGAAAATATAAAACATTTGAAGAAATGCTGAGAATGCAGGAAAGTGCATATCCGAGCATCAAAGGAATGACATTTTTAGGGGGAGGACCCCCCTCCAAATTATATAACACATGTCCATTATACACATCTAGATGTGTCACACACACACACACAAGCCTTTCACAAAAAGCTGGATCCGCCCTTGATAGTGCCTGGTTAGAAACACGCAAGTCCAACGAAGTACGAGGCAAATTTAATTTAAGTATATGGCAGGCAAGGATCCACACCTTCACACCGTTGGCCAATGGCGAAGGTCAGGGTTAGAGATAAAATATCAAAATAGACTGTTGAGTTTTGTATTTTGATTTATATCACAATGTATGGTTAATCAAGAATCATTCACATGGGAGGATAATGTGTGTGTAGATTCTTATAACCTTATTGAAAGGCACATATATATACTAATTCACACTAAAAAACCCATTATTTTAACTATTACTATTATTTTTAATTCATTAGTAATTTATTATTTTAACGAATGTTATGGACTAAACAGGTCTTTATTGGAGTGGGGAGCCTAATTTTGGACCTAGAGCTTAAAACTTACAAACACACTCAAAAGCTGAAATTTGATACATCTAGTAAAAAAGTCAAAAATGACAACCATGCACTGAGAAACTGCAAATGAATACGGCATCGCATTAGTGTATGTGGTTTATTTTACTTGCTTTTAATTTATTTGTATTTTTTTTTTATGTTCTTACTATTCATTTGTTATAATTGTATATAAACAAACTTATAATTACAAAAAAAAAAATCCCATTTAATTTTTTTAATAGAAAAATTTAACAGCCAAAGGTGGTTAATTTTGGATAATGTTAAGTAGTTCCTTAAATTCAGTACAGTAATATGAGACCAAATGTGTCTACACTTATGTTTTCAATGTCAACGAATTCATCTATATCACTCAAACTAACGTACGAGACGATAATTATTAATTGTTGTGTTCATTTCAATTTTGTATTCTTTGATTTATTTTTTAATAGACACTGAAAACGTTAATCAGCACCTAAAATTGTTCAATTTTCTGTTAAAATTCAAACAAATACGGCTCGTGTGCTAAAACGTCGGAGCTTCCAGGGACTTGGGGTAGAGGATAAGGAGTGCTTAAGGTAAAGAGATTCTACTTGGCAAGTTCCTCTAGTACCAGGATATACAAACTTGTTTACACTTTAAGGGGCTAGGGTGCATTTAGCACAAATTTTAGATTGAATTTTGCATGTTTTTTTTTTTCCTTTTTTAATATTATTGGTATTCTTTTGATTTTTTACTGTTCATTTGATTAATTGACATCAACAACATCATAATCATCATCATTATCATCATCATAAGTAAACAAATACCTGAACTGATATTTTGTGCGTCTCATATCTCTTTCTGTACGAAACAGATATCATAAATCGTATTAGCATAACTTGTAGACAATGAACAATACTGTTGTCCAACGTCTGAGTCACATTGAAAATATGACGACGACGATACCATGTTGCCAAACCTCAACCGTAACTCAGGCTACGGGCCTCGGTTGATACTTCACATCAAAGGATTCGGTAATTAATCTTGCACAGGAGCCTGTCATCACCTAGCGTGCTGCCTCCTCCTCATCATCTTTATCATCATTTATAATTTTCTATAGTAAAGTAGGTTAAAACTATTAATTCTGAGTGTATTCATTCACATATAGACGTAAGAATGCAGGAAAGTGCATTTCCAAGCATCTATGAAATTTTAAAAAAATCGAAGGAGGATCCCCGACCCCATCCCCCTTCAACAACCACAAATTACGCTATTTTCTCATCACGACCCCGCCAACCCTTGGACACCATCTGTGCGATAGTCAGGGTAAACTCTGGATCCGCGCCTGAATGGACCACACTTAAGACAGTGAATAACTGTTAGCTTAGTTATGGTTACATAGGCTTGACGAATTCTTGTGTGCCTTTACACTTGCTGCATCTGCCGATTCGCTGATCGGTCACAAATATCACACCTGTAAGGTGATATAACTTGTAAATAACACGTCCAAGACATTCGAGACGGTGTGTAACTAGCTGGGAAGTGTTAGAAATTATCCCCCGTGTGCAGGGATTACTAGACAAAATGACCACGTGGTTGTGATACTGCCAAGTAAATTAATCCAGTTATTATACAATGTAGAGAGAAAATGATACACGTGTTCGGCAATTGAAATTGAAAGGTACAGTAACGCGTCACTATATAGTGATGTGCATGTTTGTGATTTCTGTGATAAATGCAATTCATGCAAAATCTGACGCACTAACTAATTGAATGTTTGATAATACTGTTTGATTTTCATTCTGTTAAGTTTGTGGTTAGACCTAGCGCTTCCCAAAAAGTTTGTAATTTCTATCCCCTTTTTAGTGAAATTTTGGGAGAGACGTTTTTATTCAATTAGCCGTGGGACATGAGTATGGAAACGCTAACTAAGAAGCAAGGCAAGGTTTATGCCCTATGAGGAACTGCTGAAAAGCCATTCATCATTCAATCTCTTCCTTATTTCCCTGTATGTTAATTTTTTATATTGTTGCTGATACTCTTGTAATTAATTTTCGCTTCTCTGATTCTCTCACATTTATAAATCCCTAAGCTCGTAACTAATAATCTGAGATGTAACGCTGTCAAGTCTTAAGGTCAAATATTTTTTTTATTAATAAATGTTGTGGTACTGTGATAATGATGATTTTCCGCATATATATATATATATATATATATATATAATATGTGTATGAGAGA
>NW_022722535.1:572460-582536 GCF_011630105.1 Anneissia japonica
TATATATATATATCACTGGTGGTGAAGTTTCGTCCCCAGTGGCTAACCAAATCGAGGGTGGGCGCTAATAAGGGGTTGGCGCTGAACTAATAATTTTGCTATAGGCTTAGCCTGGTAGGGTACTAACTGCCCTTGTCAGCAATTTTCTTTCAGATACCTGGCTGGTTGTATATCTGTCTGATAACATCCAAATTACGGTGAAAGCAAGCTTGTATGTGAACTACTGTTTAGACAAAGCCGTCGCCAGAAACATCTTTTACATTATTGAAATTCGGAATGGTGTTTCTTCTAAATTTGAAAAATGTACATAATAGGTAAGTAAAGCGTGTACTATGTTGTACTGTTTGCTGTATAAGCCTGTGTAGGCCTACATAGTGTTAGATTTAATTGCGGCATCCATTTTTGTGTTATTATTCAGGCCTGCATGTTTCAGACTGGGGACTTGCTCTAAAATCGGTTTATAGAGGGTCGTTTTAATTAATTTTGTTGACTATTTTAAAAGATAGAAATCTTAAAATTTGGCCATAATACAGTGGCATTAAACCGAAATATCTGAGTGAACTTTAAACAACAGTAACAACATAATAGGGAGATAAAGATTTGTTGTGTTATGTAAATCTAAGTACTCTTTAAAATTAAGTAAAATCATTTAAATTAATTTGATAAAGTGTAATATTATTTATATAGTGACTTAGAAAACAATCCATGGGTCGTAAAATGCGATTTAATTTAAATAGGCCTATAGCAATCGCATAAATATACAAATTCATGATAATAGAATGCAGCATAAAGTGATCTTAATGATATATCAGTATATATATAACATCTAGATGTGTATAAATATATATATATATATATATAATATACATCTACTATATATATAATATATATATACTATATACACAGCATTGTGTGTTGCATTTCCTGCACTGTACTCGTTTTTCGATATATTGAGTATTCTATAATAGTAATTGTTATTGTCGTGATGGAATACTAGACAATAACTGGATTTGCGTCAGGAGAAACATGTATAGGTGTAATTTTGCCCTACCTGACGTGGAAATGTACCGAATACTCAGTACATTTGAAAACAATTGCGAAAAAAAATCGCAAGTTTTTCCCACCCGAGAACAACTTGCGATTTTTTCGCAATTGTTTTCAAATGTACTGAGTATTCGGTACATTTCTACGTCAGGTAGGGCAAAATTACACCTATTCTACAATAACAATGCTCAGATAGGAACATTATACAACGTTATGATCATACCAATTAATGAACCAATTGTTGTACGTGAAGAAGGCCACAGATTTGGTACTGTAGGACGTTACAGGGTTTCCAATAGAGTATTTGTTAAAATGTTGACATTTAATATTCGCTTTTATTTTATTACAAGAAATAACAAATTTTGTATTCAGTGGTTCTTTTTCGATTGGGGGAGGGGTTGGGGCGGTGGGGAGCGTACGCACCCAAATCATTATTAAAATAACGTTTTATTAACATGTACTCTTTGCATAATGTATTAAATCAATTAAACAATAAATTCTATTTTCTAAATTTAAATTTTATACCTCATGAAAATATGAATGTCATACAAAATATATTTTGAATGTATTTCTCACTAGTTCAATCTCTTTTATTTCAGTGTCTGGGGTCAAATCTACTGATCCATCAAGAAGTGCGAAATCGAAGTACAATCATTGTCATTGGAACACAATGTATTATCATTTGCCGGATTTATGTGGTTCTGCAGACAATCGCACGCGGATCATCGGATGATCATCGAAATTTAATTAAATGTAATATAAAATAAAAGTTATGTTTGTTTTAAATGTAATATAAAATAAAAGTTATGTTTGTTGTACAACGAACAAGTAATTCTCGAAAGATATTACATACTTAAATATAATTAGGCCTACATTATATTATATTATATAAAACTACAATCTTCGTATTTTATTTATATTACGTTTTGTATAGTTCAGATGCAACATTTCCGAGTATGTAAGAAAAAAAAGTTAACTGATGTGTAATTTAAAATACGTTATTGTGTGCACTTTCTTTGTCGTCATTGCATCAATAATATATATTTCATGATATTGATCAATATATAATTGCATTATAGTCAGTTCGAATCGAATACACCAGTATTATAGGCTACTACTATATCTTATAAAACTATTTGCAATCACATGATACAGACAAGTGGATTTTTTTTATTTTCAGAGCAAGTTGCCGTCAAATTTTTAAAAACCGGAAATGACGTGGTTGCTAAGTAACAAGCTCATGCATAATCATGAATATTCAGTAACACCTGTGCTCATTAGACTAACAATAAAAACTTTTAGCTCAGTTTTGACAAAATCGACCAAAAAGATTTTATTGTTAGTCTAATTAGAACAGGTGTTACTGAATATTCATGATTATGCATGAGTTGTTACTTAGCAACCACGTCATTTCCGGTTTTATGGGGTTTTTGTTGAGGGCGTCCTCGAAATAATTTCATTGCTAGTTTAATAGACAGAAGTAGCTAATAATGATGAAGCATTTTTTCACTTTGAAGTGGCTTTGAAGGCTGGTGGTTTAAGGCTATAAAGATTTTTTAACTGTTGAATTTATTAAAGTAAACACAGACATTGAATAAGATGAGAAGAAATGCATAATTCCATTTTATATTTATTTCCAAGCATTACAATCAAATTTTTATGTTACATATGTCTATATTCTTTGTAACAATATTACGGTTTATTTTTTCTATTAATAATACAATATCAATAAACATAAAGCATACAAGAATTAATACTTATTGCTAACATTATTTTTGAGATTTTTGCAGTGAAAAGATAAAAAAAATAAATAAAATTCACAGTATATTTTATTTAATTTCATATCCAGAAAATTTGCAGGATGCGTGATTTTTGACATTTTGGATAAATAGTTCGGTTGCCCTTTCACGATCGAGTCCGGACATTCTTTCCTGATATTTGTGGATTCGTTGTCTACCTCACTGAAATAGAAAAATATTGAGAAAATATTTAGAACCATAAAAAGATTCATAGCGAAGTATCAAAAAATTAATATATAAATAAAAACCAGTAAGCACATTATTACATTATATTAGGCCTAAGTACATTATCGTATTCAGCAATGTATGGACAATGTTGCTGATCAAACTTCTTCGTATCAGCATTATCATAAAAGGATCATCACACCACGGAATGAACGAGGATTAATAAATACATGGTTTATTTGGTAGGCCTAGTAGATTGCAATAGGATGAACAAATCAATTATGTTAGCATTCCGTTGGCATGTGTAAATAAAATGTATAAAAGTGTCCCATTCGATAGGAATGAATACAGTATACCGTACTTGCGTGAATAAGCGCCCTGGCGCCTAAATTTTTGCAATTTTTGCGCTTATTTAAATGCAGGGGGGGGGGGGGAGACTTATGAAAACAAAGTGGAAATTGAGGGGCGCTTATGGAAATAGATGAAAATTGAGGGGTGCTTACAGGAACTTGGAAAATTCAAGCAGGGGCGGATCCAGTAGGGGCTACTAAATTTTAAAATTTCAAGGCATAGTCCTATATTGAAATTAGCGCTCTCACTTATATATTCTGAATATGTTGTGACACCCCCCTCCCCTTTGAAAAATTCTGGATCTGCCCATGCAAGGGGAGCTTTTTAAATGAAAAAATGAAAAAAGAAAGATTTTACATAGCCCAGATTAGGTAACAATGTGGAGGACGATAAAAGATAAATGAAAACTTGCTTGCTTACATGCTTAAGGCGGGTGGTGTCACCGAAACACGATGGTTTTCCATTGGCATCTGTCCCCCATTACTGTTTTGAGGTCTTCTTTCTCCAGCCCAGTGTCTGCTTTAAGAATATCTAGAATTATGTAAATGAAAACAATTAAAATATTAATTTACTGAAATCATGAGTACGGTATTCAAACATGTTATATTAATATAATACTATAGGCCTAACTATATTTTCATACAAACATGTTTCATATAATGTATAAAAGGGTATGGAATAAAAATAACCCACAGAGGCCTAGAATGGCAGTATCAGACAACAACTTTAGAATAGTTTGTATGGTATCTGGCAAAAAATGAAGATAAATTTTAATTTAAGTTTTTTTGTTTTTCTGCCCTTATTTCTTTCAGTAAGTTAGGGGCGGATGAGGAGGGCAAACAAACATATGTTTTTTGGCCTAACCATATCTTCATACAAACATTTTTCTTGATATAATATTTATTAACTGATTGATTGAATTTATTCGATGCTCAACATGCACAAGCAAGATAAACATTGTGAACAGGAAAAGCAAAAATTAATGAGCACCAGGAACATTCCATTGGGCCAGAGTCCAGCCCACTTCCAATGGGGTCAAAATTTAAAAATATACTATCTGTCATGAGATGAAAGACGAAAAATTTAATTCCATAATTTTTTTTTAAATAAGTTATTAACTTACAATTAAATATCTGTATGACAATTTTTTTTCCTGTTAGCAATATCATTAGGCCAGAGTCCAGCCTATTTCCAATAGGGTCAAATTTAAAGATATACTGTCTGTCATGAGCTGAAAGATGAAAAAAGTATTACGGTACGGTACTCAAACATTTTATATAAACATAATACTATAACTATATTTTCATACAAACATGTTTCATAAAATGTATAAAAGTGTACCATTCGATAGAAGTGAATAAAGTATATAAATTTATACAGTATATTCAACCATTTGATATAAATATAATACTATAACCATATCTTCATACAAACATTTTTTATGATATAATATTCATTGACTGTTTGATTGAATTATTCAATGCTTAACATGCACAAGCAAGAGGAAAATTGTAAACAAGAAAAGTAAAAATTAATGAGCATCATGAACGCTCATTGGGCCAGAGTCCAGCCTATTTTCAATTGGGTTATATTTAAAGATATACTGTCTGTCATGAGATGAAGGACGAAAAATTTAATTCCATAATTGAATATTTTTTAATTAAGTTATTTACTTACAATTAAATATCTGTATGACAAATTTTGTTCGTGTTAGCAATAGCATTAGGCCAGAGTCCAGCCCATTTCCAATGGGGTCAAATTTAAATATATACTGTCTGTCATGAGCTGAAAAATGAAAAAAATAATACCATGATTGAATATTGATATTTAATTAAGTTATTAACTTACAATTAAATATCTGTGTGACAAATTTGTTTCCTGTCAGCAATACCTTTTCTATCATTTATATACATAGACACTTTTAAAAATCGGCTGGGAGTAGTGTAAATTGGAGGATATTTGAAGTGAAATGTCCGTAAATCAGAAAAAAATGTTTTAAAAAAGCGTCTACAAGGATCCAACAGCACTGACCGGGGTCTGAAACAAGGGGCAGCCTAGAGACTAGGTCAGGATCCTGGAATAAAATTCCTGGGTTTCATGGGGAGATTTTGCGGCTTAGGATCGCCTATGTGCTTTTTGACCACAATTGGATTGGCTTATCAGTTTCAGTTCAGTTTTTATTGGCACACACTTTTACAACAGTGGCGCACACTATTCAGTGGTGCGTCCAGACTAACTAATCAAAAAACAATACAGTAAAGTTGAACAAAATTAAAAAAGGAAACGCAAAGGTAAACAGAAAAATCAGGGAGTTTAACAAAATAGTAAAAGAAAGGAAAAACATCCCAAAAATACAAAATTCAAATCAAAGTAAAAACAAACAGCTTTACAGTAAAAATACACACACGTAAATATACACATTCATATATATGCATGCATATACACACATACGCACACACACAAATACACATACTAACAAGTATATGAACACACACACCAAACACACACACACACACACACACATATATATATATATATATATACATATATATACATATATATACACATATATATATACATATATATACACACATACACACACACATACATACATATATATACACACATACATACATACACACACACATACACACACATACTCACACACACACATACATACATACACCTACATATACATATATATATATATATATATATATATATATACACGCACATACACATACATACACATACACATATACATACATATACACATACAATATACATACATACATACACATACACACAGCCACACATATAAACTCACATATACACGCACATACAAATATACATGCACATACAAACACTTGCAAGCATGTACAAACACCCATATAAACAACAACAACAACAACAACAACAAAAAACCGTACCTAAATAAAGTTAAATTAAATAAACCGTTAAGTAATAGCATTATAGCGGGGGTATTAAGACAGGCATAATTCTTTGTATATATTACTTCTACAAATCCAAGCAGCACAGAGATATTGCTTACAATGACGGTCAAAAATGTCTCCCAATATCCCATTCTCATATAAGTTATCTAAAAACAAGTGATCAAAATGCTTTAGTCGGCGATTCGGACGATGGGGTCGAAGTTATGGTAACTCGGGCTATAGCTACATGAGCAAGTCTAGTTGCCTTTGAATTAAAACAATATATATTTTTAGCTTCAGTATTCACAGCATTTGCTACTGGGGCTCAGTATACTACGCATACATGGCCATTTAGAGAGAGTGACGCTCACCCATGCACTGCATGTTCATGTAATAATTTTGGTTTCTGGTTTTTTTTGTAACTGTATCTGGTTTCCTTAATTTTCTTTTTTCATTTTTCGACTTTCTTTCGCGCCACGAAATTTTTCTCTTAAAGGGATACCTACGCTTTATAAATTTTAAATATTATTATTATTTCTAATATACAAGATGGTCGACTGCTCTCTATTTTCGAAAAAATACAATTTGAGGGTTGTAGACAATGACGGATTTAAGTTGGTGGGGTGTGCAATCGGTCCCATAAATTATTCGAATTTCTAAAAAATTGAGAAAAGAAAAAGAAAATTGTATTCAAATTGAAGTCATTTCCGGCCATCTAGAGCATGGAGGTATAGAGGTAACACAATCATAAATGCATTTGTGAAAGTCCCTCCATGGATCCCTTATATTTCGAATTCCTGGATCCGCCACTGGTAGGTATATGGCCTGTTTTATATCGACATCATGGAGGTACATATCCATGACGACATTAATATCGGATCAAGACTGGTTTCCCAGGACACCTTCCCCCGGTATTTTTCCCCGGACATTTCCCCCCACCCCACTCCATGACATTAACCACTGTAACCACCAGCCTTCCCACCCCCACCCCCTTTTACATCTTTTCATATATAATTTCAATTATACATTTTAATTTATAATACATTTTAATTTTTTTATTTTACTTAATTTTAAGGAAGTACGGTAGTTATTTCTATATTCATTAGTGCAATAAGTTAGCAAGACTGATTGGTAAGAACTAATTATTTTCCCAGGCTCAGTGTTCTTATGTTTTTGCTGATTTCATTCATATGTTTACACACTTTTCAAACATACAAAATTATTATATTACAGCAATATGTTACTGTACCGTATTATAGGTTATTAGCATAAAACTGATTCCTCCATACTCTAGTCACTTTACTCCCCCGTGGTTACACCTAATGCAAATAAGGATAAGATTTGTTGGTTTATTCCATTAAAAAAAAAATAAAAACCTCATTTGACTCAATTTGTTCTTACCTTGTTCTTAATTTTAAGCAATTGCAGCCGCAGTGTTTTTATAAAATGTTTTCTTATACAAAAATGTGAAATAATTATAGCTTAATGACTTAATGTACGTAATTCATATTGGGTTTTTTATGTTTGTATAATTATTATAACCCATGTCTTCAATAGCGTTATATCATAATTTAATGATAACAACAATAATAATAATATAAATTTAATAAGTATAAAGAGCAAATGTAATAATCTTATTTATAAATTCTGTATGGATAATAATTTAATGATAATACTAACAATAATAAGAATAATAAAAAGTTACTAACTATAAAGAGCAAATGTAATAACCTGTATTCTATATGGATAGCATTATTAAATAAGTTGAAATAGATACCGTAATCAAAAGTAATTTAGTTGTATAAAGTAATAATTATGTAAAAAATTATAGCTTTATAAGTTTTTATTTTCAGTACGGTAATTAATTTCTTATTATTTAGATACTTTGCTGCCTACATTTGTATAAATATTTTCCATGTAAATATTGTTGTTATGATTTAATGAAGATTTAATATAAAAGAATGGCAAATCTTGATGTATTCCTTGTATTTAATTTCTTCCTTTATTTAACGCATGATGTAGGGGGTGGGGAAAGTCCGGGGGAAATTGTCCTAGGGAGAAAATGTCACGGATGGGGGGGGGGAGCAAATACCGGGGGAAGCAAACAGATGTGTATAAGTAAATACCGGGTGAAGTAAATACCGGGGGAAGTGTCCGGGGTGTAAATGTCCGTGGTTGGTGGGGGAATCCAGCCTGCTTCCATTTATATCAATTGATAAAGGCAGTGTAATTTGGGCATACTTCGATCACTTTTTTTGTCGTTTATAAATGATATGGAAAATATTGTCGGGGTATAACTAATTTCGATTATTCATAATTAAAATTTGTGCACCAAATAATGACAAGATTCTTGATAATAAATTTTATATAATGTCAATTTAAAAACAGATACGAATCTACAATGTAAACAACAAGCCCAATCTGTAAGTAAACTTTCTTTAGCCAGTTTCAGGAATTACGGTGGCGTTAGCGAGTCACTTGGAATGTGTGTTGTTGTTGAATAGAATGCAGCCATGTCAGTGCATGCCTCTGTTGAGGAAATTACCAATGCCTTCAATGCCTAACAATTTTTTAAGAATAATAACCATAGTATGATGACATAATTCCCATTTAGCTATTGAATTAACGATGCAAATTGTTCAATACTGTACTCACATTATGTTATTCGTTGTGACGTCTCCTTCCCGTAGTCTTTCAACTCCATAAGTATTGTGTACGTTCAAAACGCCACCTGGTAAGGTATAAAAACAATTCATTAATCTTTTTCTAAAGCACCATTCCTTTATGATAACGACAGAGGATGGTGGTGATTATGATGATGATGTTGATAATGATGATGATGATGATGATGATGATGATGATGATGATGATGATGATGATGATGATAATGATGACATTGATGATGATTATGATGATGATGATGTTGGTAGTGGTTATGATTATGATGATGATGAAGTTGATGATGATGTTGATGATAATGGTGTTGATAATGATGGTGTTGGTGATTTTAGGATAAAGAATCTACCTTTTTATTAAAGGAAACGACTACCAATGGAATCAGTATATGCTGTTATGTAACTTTTAATTCTTCAAAACAGGCAGGATGAACGTAACGGGTGATGTAATAATGTCGTTCAGTGTAGAAACGAAGGGCAGCTTCCATTTCACAATATACAACAATGTGTCCAAAGGCTGCCTGAACCGATGACAATCGAGCGACTCATCTTCCCAGGTAGCTCGGACCACTTTTTGTCAATTACTATTATATTACTTATTTTAATAATCTATATTATGTTATTATTAATGTTCGCATCATATTGTCTTTTTAATGTTATATTTGTTTAAATCCACCATGTGCTTGTTTTGTAATCCTATTCCGAGTACATTTCAACTTTTTTTGCAGTCCTTAATTTTATAAATTGAGCACTGTAGGAGATATCGCTAGCATACATCCTAAAGCACTGCCTGCCTGTTAAAGTCATACTTTCGGATAATACCATGCCTATTGCCACATACACGGCATGTCTCTTGAGGGGAGGGGTAGAGCCTCTACAGATTTTCCACCTACTATTTCCGGACATCAAGAGGTGCCATATTTCAAATAATTTGCTAACATCAGCTCCAAGAATGTTTGGGTTGAGTTGGGTATACTATAATTTCATGCTAACTTTAAATGTTGTGGCATCCGCTTAAGAGGAGATGTATAGCGGCTCCACTGGTTACCAGCTGCTACTTCTGGTGCCTTACAACGGCTATGTATTGATCACGTGTGTGCGTCAAGTGT
>NW_022722535.1:582949-585366 GCF_011630105.1 Anneissia japonica
TTAATTGTTGGTGTATCCAAGTATTCCAAACAGTTGGATATCATATCTTACTATTTGTCACTGCACGATTGTTTTGCAAAGATTATCCACCACCTGGTGTTGTTGAATTTGCATTACAATTTACAAATAGGGTTGGTTATACAGCATGCAGAAAATGAGTTGGATAGAACAGTACAAGTAACAGAATCGTGTTGTAATATTACTCTTTACTTTCATAGAAATATAGGCCTATTTTTCAAATACTTTAACCATTAAAAATTTAACATAAGCTTATATTGTATCACTACCCTTAATTTATATCTTTCGGGTGAACCTATAGGTATAAATAAGAACTCATTTATATGAGACGTTAGTTTGCCTCACAATCAAGCAATTATTTTCATCGGGGTTTTTTCTTTTACGCATTCCTTAAAGTTTTAATAAAGAATATATTTGTATAAAATAACTGATGTCACGTAATAATGTTTCCGTCCATTTCCCTCTATATCGGACAGTGGTGGTTGTGTTTCAAATTTAATAGGCGCGCGTTATTAAATTTTATAGCATTATTATTGTTATGGATTATTTCGTAAACACTGTATAAAGGCAGTGGTTATTGTTACAGCCGTCTTCAACAAATTCCGAATTCTGATTGGAGCCTATGGTGTTGATTAAAACAAAAATATCCAATCATAATTAGGAATTTATTAAGGTTGGTGTAACAATAGCCCCTGCCAATAAAAATCACTGATAAGGCTGTACGAAGGTGAGTTTGTAAACAAGTCAGTGAAATTTGTAGGTTGTAATAATAAAGGTTAAAGGTAATAGAAATTTATTGTTCTCTACAAACCATAAATTAAATCTGTCTTTTTAATTTAGATTTACAGTACTTATATTTACTCGTTAGTCGCGCAACACCTGCTCTCTCGTGCAGCGGTCCGCAGGGCCCCCGACCCCAGGGGCCCAGAATGGACACCCACACAGGGTCCACGATCTTGCACCATGACCAAAAAGAGCTTTGTTGATATATAACAGCATAATGTGTCTCTGACATCGACTGTCGGACATACTATATCCAGTGACGGATGGTAATGTATGTGAGTGCCATTTCCAGTGCCTGTGTGTGCCATTTCGAGTGTCACAATCATAAATTATCTTTCCTCAGCCTCAACCAAGGTGTGGATAAGGTAGTATACACCCTCAATTTGTAAAAGTCCTGGATCCATCACTGACCCAGTCTCAGAAAGCCACTGGTCCCCCAGTCTCAGCGTTACGCTACTGGTACTGGAAAAACTATTTATATCGTACTGAATTCTATGATTTTTGTGTGCCTCCTAGTCTCCGTTTGAAAAAAGCTAACCCTAATGGGGGAACGAACCCGTAGATTACCCCGAATATTCAGGTTACCAACGGTGGTCTCGAATACGGACCCTAATGGAATGAAATGGAAGAATCACCGAAATACGACTAGTAGTATATCTAGGGGGTACACAAGAGGGGGGAGCGCACTCCCCTCCAAAAATTTCTCACGCCCCCCCCCCCCACGAGTTTCAAATCACGGCCAAGTAGTTAACAATCACCTAAAATCACCTTATTTTGCGAATTGGCTCCTCTCAACTTATCATCGATCCCCCCAACCCTTTACACCCTTCACATTCACGTCCCCATCAGCACCCCCATTTCAAGACTTCCAGATACGCAACTCATTACGACTAGGTGAAAAATAGCCTAATTATATAATTCACACTATTAAAAGCTATAAAAATTATCTTAAGGCTAATTCAAACATATCGGCATCTTCATGATCCTTGGATACCATAATGTAAAATGATTAGTTAGGTGAAAAAAATAACCCAATTTTGGTAAAAACGCAAAAGGTATAGCTCATGGTTTTTGTCGAAATTGGACGAATTTTTTCCCGACACATCCATTTTCCGGTTGTTTTGTGTTCTGTGGAACCATAGAGCATTCTTTGCTCTATGGTGGAACTTACAGATTTATACGAAGGTGTTCTGTGGCACCCATCACGAAAGGAAAAATCACCAATTTTGGAGGGGAAAAAAACGCTCACGGTCTTGGACAAGATTAATTCAAACATGATCTGTATTTTTATGATCACAGGGCATCATCAAAATCGGACCAGTGGGCCAGTCGTAGAATCCCTGTGAGGTTTGGTTGCTAATCTTACAAAGTTACAGTTTTTGTTTTGTATTAGATAATTCATTTAAACGGTTACTATGGGAATTACGGTAGATCTTCAGAGAACTGCACATTTTCGTCCCGCGCCACTTTCGCCGCCAGCTCCATCGTCTCGGCGTTGTGTGTGATTGTGTTTTTTTTGTTGTTTTTAATAATAAATGTAGGCCTAAAGCAGGAAGGCCACTAAAGGCAACAAATCACAGAAGAAAGCACATAGGCCTACATTATAATACACATCT
>NW_022722535.1:587218-596626 GCF_011630105.1 Anneissia japonica
CATATAACCTGTTAAGCACTTTTGCATTAGCATGTAAAATAATTAATTTATTATTAGGCACAAGGCTTGTTGTTTGTTATAACAAAGGAGGTATTTATTTTTATATCTCTTGTTATAACTCACTTTTAAATTGAACACTATTCATAAAAATAATAAATACCGTATACAAAATCTCTTAAAACGGCTTGAATTGATCAGTACAACGGTAATTCCGTAGCGGTAGCCAAACCCTATCTCAACAAGTTCTCGGCATCCGTAACATGCATGGTAAAGTGCATTTTAACCATGTTGCGGTAACAGGGAAGCTGAGTCGTCTGCATGCGGAGCAGTTATCACTGTTAGCATCGACTACGAGTTGCCCGCCATAACTCAAATTAGGCCTAAGCCTGTAGAAGTCAATGACGCACGATAATGCTCTATTCACGTAACGATATCTACAAAAGATGCATTCATTCCGTCACAGTGGTAATCGACATAGGCCTAGATTTATCTAAACGTGGATTTATCTTTTCTTGTATTGAAGGAGGTGTAATTTCGTTCGAGAACGTAACCCGTTTTATCAACCCTGTTGTCTTTCTATTCCCTTGTTCATTTTCAATTTTATCCGTAGTTGATGCAATAAAATCCCGAATCTGTGTTACCCATTGTAAAAGTAACTTCAAACAGTATGCGGTATTCGTCTTGATATAATGATATAAATCAATACATTTATATAAAAAACCATAGTTTTCAAGCAATATGCGATTTTGAAGTTGAGAAGACATTTCCGTCGCCAACAAATCCGCCGTAACGCCGTCATTTGCCAACGTTACCGGATAATCGCCTTCTAGTGTTCTTTGAAATAAATTTCCACCGTTAATAATTAATAATGACGCAATATTCCTGTAGCCACACGCAGACGCGGTGTGGAGAGACGAAAAGCCGTTAATGTCGGAGATGTCTGGGTCGGCACCGTGTGATAGAAGTAACTTGACGGAATCGAGATTGTTATTTAAGACTGCTTGATGAAGAACAGTCATGCCGACGTGATTCGACGTATTAATGTTCAGTGAAGCTCGGTATGTCGATAACAAGCAACATAATTCATAATTGTCTTTCTCTTGAACGGCAGACTGAAGGCGAACATCAACAGAAAATGAAATACGGCGAATTTCTACGGCGTCACCGTTCGTATTGCCGTCAATGAGGTCATAATCTGATACAGGGTAGGTACCCAGCCGTGTCCTTCGTTTCTTTTTTGTCTGTTGCATCTAAAGAATAAAACGTAGGTGATGTTAAAGTTAATATTAAATAAAGCTGTTTCTATAAAATCCCTATCCAGGGTTTGCAGCCTGGCTTCCATAAAATAGCTAGACTGTTATCTCTACAGCGTTCCCTACTGCAATCGTAACATACACAAGCATAGGCCTTGGCCTACACGTTTTATTATACGTCATACCAAAAAGCAACATGGTATTCCGAGAAACAAAGCCTGAACAACTCATAAAGTTTTGTTTCTGTTTTAAATATTATACAGCGAGACAAACACACACACACATACACACACACCCACACACACATATAATATATATATATATATATATATATATATATATATAAATGCACAAAGTAGAAACGTATACGTTGACAGACATAAAATAAGTTTTTATTTTCGAATATTTCGAGCACTCCTGTGCTCTTCCTCAGCGATGACATGAAACAATCACTATATATATATATAAATATATAGGCCTATATATATATATGTATATTATATATATATATGTTTAAATGTATATATTTAGTATAAATTTCTTAATTAGCTACTAGAAACTCTTTGACTATTACTGTTTTCCCGAAGGGTACAGTGCCACTTTTGCTTTATACTGTAATCTATAGCCGTAACTACGGTACTGTATGACAATGAGGCTGAGACTATGGAGCTATTTATAGTCGTAAGAAAAGAAATCCTGTTTCTGACAGGATTTGTATCTTAACCACTAGCTACAGTTCAACTACTGAGGGTATAGCTAAAAATTTCAAATTATCAATAATTATAAGAGCATTTTAAACTTCAGGAAATGAGATAAAGCATGTTTTGCTTACAACGATGTAGAAAACGCGAAGAGTTTGATCAGGGAATTGATTTGATAATGAATCATCCACAGCGTGAATAACCTTCGAAGGACACTGACTAGAAGACGATGAAAACACGTCAAGCAGTGAAAGTACTGCTTGGCAACTAAACAAAAAACAGAGTGTATGTAAAACCATGGCATGAGATACAAAATAGATGACAAACCTATGCAAAAAAACAAAATACTTTCCAATGACTGAATATGATCTGACGAGCACCTACTTGTAAGATACGGTACCGAAGAATAATAACAGGCACATATATGTTACACAACCTGTTGGAACACCCACACACACATACACACACACACCCACACACACATATAATATATATATATATATATATATATATATATATGTATGTATGTATGTATATATATATATATATATATAAAGTTAGTACGAATGCACAAAGTAGAAACGTATACGTTGACAGACATAAAATAAGTTTTTATTTTCGAGCACTCCTGTGCTCTTCCTCAGCGATGACATGAAACAATCACTATATATATATATAAATATATAGGCCTATATATATATATATATGTATATTATATATATATATGTATAAATGTATATATTTAGTATAAATTTCTTAATTAGCTACTAGAAACTCTTTGACTATTACTATTTTCCCGAAGGGTACAGTGCCACTTTTGCTTTATACTGTAATCTATAGCCGTAAGTACGGTACTGTATGACAATGAGGCTGAGACTATGGAGCTATTTATAGTCGTAAGAAAAGAAATCCTGTTTCTGACAGGATTTGTATCTTAACCACTAGCTACAGTTCAACTACTGAGGGTGTAGCTAAAAATTTCAAATTATCAATAATTATAAGAGCATTTTAAACTTCAGGAAATGAGATAAAGCATGTTTTGCTTACAACGATGTAGAAAACGCGAAGAGTTTGATCAGGGAATTGATTTGATAATGAATCATCCACAGCGTGAATAACCTTCGAAGGACACTGACTAGAAGACGATGAAAACACGTCAAGCAGTGAAAGTACTGCTTGGCAACTAAACAAAAAACAGAGTGTATGTAAAACCATGGCATGAGATACAAAATAGATGACAAACCTACGCAAAAAAACAAAATACTTTCCAATGACTAAATATGATCTGACGAGCACCTACTTGTAAGATACGGTACCGAAGAATAATAACAGGCACATATATGTTACACAACCTGTTGGTTTGGCGAAGAACTTAACAAACATTTATATATAAACGGCGATGAACAAACACGGCCTGACGGAACTACAGTATAAGGGGCATGGACTCTGGCGACAAAACATGAAAAACATAATAATAACGCGATGAGTAACATGGCCTGGCGAACTCATTTGAAGCGTGGATTGGCGACGAACTTTGAGAAATATGGTCAGATATAGGGTGAGGGGAGCAACATGGCCTTGGGAAAGAGAAGCATGGTCTGGCAATAAACATAAGAAATATAAAGCGCAATGAGAAACTGGTCCCTCCATTCTACTGTACAAGGAGCATGATCGGACGATGAGCATAGAGAAACATGGTCAAGATATAAAATGCGATGAGATTGCATTACAAACCTGTGTGAGAAATGTAGTCTCACAACTAGTGAGAAACATGGGCGCATACAATCATATACAGTTAAAGTGCGATGTGAAACATTGGCTCATGAACATGAAAGGCATCGTCAGCTGAAAAAGAGACAGATATACGGCGATGAAATTGGACTCACGAACTATGAGCAGCATGGCCGGACGAAAAAAAAAGAGACGGTCAGTTGCAAGACCTATGAAAAACAAAATATGGCTTGACTACCCTATAGAATCATAAGTTTGACAGCGTAAACGGAACATTGTCTAAGCATTATGAAAAACATATGTATCTATGAGAACCGCATAACAATAGTCTGTTACCACCTTCCTCGTCAACTAAGAGAAACACGGATATTGGCATAACATAGTGATCAGATTTTACAACAGCCACTATTGAGAGCCATTGTGTGGCAAAGCATCTGTGATAACCGTGGAGTATGAATTTTTAACATAATGAGATTTAAAATTCACATTTTATAAATTTCATACAGTAATAAATGGCTAACGTCTGATAGGTCAAGACGTGCTTACCTTTTAGTATTTTAATTAAGCGCCTGGTCGTGTTTGAATCACTGAAGCAGTCTTGCAGGCGTATTAACAGATAGCCTAGGCCTACTATCGACTTGAATGACGTTTCACTACACTCGAAAATTAAACTTGCTGGGCATATTGTGTTCGCGGAATTACGGTACTGCACACATGCACTGTTGCCAAAACTTTAATGTGGACATACGTGCGTGTCGAGGTCGTAATAGCTCACAGATACAGTCAGGCATGAAATATCAATAACAGCATGTTGGCTTCCATGTTATTCTTAATATTAAACATTGTACAGTATGCCTGTTTTGCTTTGGGAGAGGGATGGGTGTACCAGGAACTCGTCATTAACGAGTCACAATATATGGAGCTGCTGAAAGCAGGCTCTGTTGGTAAAACGGAAACTGTCGTGGGTGATTAGCAAAGGTTGTTGGTGGAATTTATGTTGAGAGAGAATGTTGATAAGGATATTTGGCTTCATATTATTCCTAATATAATATTAATACTTGGTTGTGTAATCCTGCTTTGGGGGAGGGAGGGGGTGTAGGAACGCGTCATTAACGCGTCACGATTCGTGGCTGTTAGTAGTCGAAAATTTGTAAGTGGTATTTAGGTTGGTAGTCTTATGGAATTACTGAATAGGCTTTTTTTTTCATTTTAGGCTAATTCAAAAACATCTAAACCTACAAATTAAAAAAAAATTGACAAGTTATAATTACATAAATCCGAGAGTAAGCCTAACCCCGTCTGTTTACAGGAAAAGCCATGGCCACACATTATTCAACCTCACTTCCTGTAGTTCATATTTATATCGTTTTGACCTATATTGACCAACATAATTAGAACTCAATTGTTTGCTTGTCAATTTCTAGATAATCTATTATGACATTCATCACATAATGGAACTTTCCGGAGTTTCAATTAAACTTATACTGACTAAACAAACAGGGCCAGGAACAGGCTTGCCCAAAAATGCACTGTGTATTACGGTAATATTTGCGTTTACGCTGTCGAGGGGCCTACCTTTGCAACAATATCCAAGGGCGGTCCTAACCAGAATGGTTCATTGTATAGACAAGTGTTAGAGCAGCCATGGATTAGTAGACAGAAAGTGTGGAATTATCCTAACACATGTACTATAAATACTGACACTGTAATTACATTGCGGAACCATGTCAAAACATGCCAATGAAAACACTATGACGATACCATGGCAACACACCGCTGTTGGTAATACCGTAATATTTCATGCCATTCCTGTGGCTTACCGTATTACTCGACTAAACAGCTAGAGTAATATACAAACCCTACATGCTAAAGACCTAAATGCCTACTAGAGAAAGACACCGGGTCTTTGGCTGAGGCGGGACTGTATAGCCACAACAAGGTCCAGGAGCGGAGCTCGTGGAGCGGGTCCCCTGAAGCATTCTTGCAAGCCTAATTCCTGGACGACAATTTGCGAATATCTTTAAATTATTTAATTGTATTTATTTTATTACCCAGAAAACAAACGGAAAAATAGGGGATACAAAAACATGTGCAACAAAAACCAACACAAAGAAAAATACAACCAGTGATGAGATAAGAGGTAAAATGTAGAGACCATTACGAGACTGGCTGGTAGTGTCCATCAAATAACCAATTTTTAAAGAAATAACAAATTAAGTTTCTTCTCCACACACAACAACCGAATTGACGATGATTTTAATTCTGTTCCGGCTTTTGCTTTTAAGGTAAAGCGCATAGAGATAGCATTCCGTTCTGCGCTATATCAAAATAAATGTATTATTATTATCACGAATACGCTCACTTTGCATGACATAATCTACTAACAACGGATAGACATCGAAATAACAACGAATACTAACAATCACAAAAAGCAGATGACGAAAAATGCTCAATACAATGACCTTTAAAACAAAACAAAACAAAACAAAACAAAAATACAGATTAACGCTGTCGAATTGTTATGATTCACACCAAGCTGATTTATGTGTAATTGAAAAATTGCCGCATCACTTACGAACGCAACAATATTGATATTTTACACCACAGCTCTCTCTACTTAAAGCCAAGTTCTGGAACATTTTTTTTATTGATATGCTGTAAAACTGATTTTCCTAAGACCTAAACAGTTTGTTTGACGAAAACTCGAGAACGGTTAATAAGATATAGATTTTTTAATATTAAAAAAAAAAAAAAAAAAAAAAAAAAAAAAAAAAAAAATTCTGCAAAAGGTTAAAAAGGGGATACGCCCCCTTTTCACCAGTTTCTAGATATTAAAAAATCTGTATTTCATTAACTGTTAACCGATTCGTCACACACCCTTTTTTGTGACATATAAAATCAGTTGCACAACGAATCTTTTTTTTTCCTCCGGAACCTTGCTTTAAGGAATATGCATACTGCTAGTAACAGACGCAAAGACGCCTACCAAGAACATGCAAGCTTGTCAGTATGTGCACGGGGGCATCAACTTCCAACCAATTGCCCAGTCAGTCACTCACCTGTACTCACCTGCATAAGCACCATTCCATCAAAGTATCAGTTCTCTACTTAAGAAAGACTTATTATCAATTATGTTTTCAAACCGCGTGATACAAATAAAACATCAACAGACGTCTAGTCTGTGGAAAACCTCCCAACAGTAACTAAACCGTCGATTACAATCGTTGGTAGCTTTCATGTAGAATGGTAGGATTAGTGTGTAAAAGCAGTAAAAGCAAATAATGCGCATAGGATATCCGAGAGGTCAAATCGGTACACCAAAGGTCGCAGCTTTAAAGGTCGTATCTCAGTCATACTGTACAGATGGATTCAGTATTAAGTCTATAAGATACGCCAGACTCTAAAATTATCATGTGGACACTTTGCCACATAATGAATTGAAAAATGTAATACATACAATAAGGCCAGCGAAAATTATTTTGTATAGGTCTATGCATGCAGGAAAGAAACAGAAGCAGTTATGAGACAGTTATGTGCATCCGTAAGCCTCAGGCCCGTCATTGTTGACATCTATTCTTATGTTTTCTTACAGGAAACTTGTGCTCTTTCTCCTCCTTTCCCATGGGGCATCATAATCAAATTTACACGTCATTAAACTTGATACGTTATTTCTATATGACGTCATACACTGTATTCAATCTTTCAACTTTAATGTAAACTAACCGTTATCTGCTTTTATTACTGTATTCTGTTTTCCGTTATCTCGAAATGTTAATAAACAAATAACGTACCTGTTGATAATAATATTACTAATTTAAGAAATACCAACTGTAACAGCATTAGCAGGCTCCCCTCGAACAAGGCTACAAAACAAGTAAAATCTAATGCTCGAACAATGTTATAGCCTATTTTTGGGATTTTTTTCCGGAAGAGCAGGAACTATCCTTCTCTTGAAGAATGTGTTTGAGGTTGAAAGGATGTGGGACTATTTACGTAGCCTACGTTATGACCCCTACAATCAATTAATGTTGTCAGCTGCTGCGAATTTACGTTGCCTTGAGAATCAAGACAATTCAATTTAAATTCAATTCACTTTGTTTGATAACCACCTCCAACAAAAATGTATGGTCAAAATACAGGCACAATAACAAACAATGAAAATTAAAATAAGAGAAAAAGAGAAAACTAATGTGAAAAGTTTATAACAAGAAAACCCGGCGAGTCCCAGGCGATGGACACAACGTAATACCTAGCTGTAATCGTCTTCAGGTCGAAGCCTCATGAGCAGTATGCCTTAAAAAACGTTACATGATTCAATAACAGGTTTTAACGGCATCATATTCATCAGAACTCACAATAAAAAGTAACCTTTCGATCCTTGTTCGGTGAAAAGCTTGTTTCGAATAGAACTGAGTTTAGGTGATATGCTATTCTATTATTAATTACAGTTATTATTATTATTATTATTATTATTATTATTATTATTATTATTATTATTATTATTATTATTATTATTATTATTTAGGCCCTAAGATAGGTAGATTATTAAGCATTATTATTCAAATATGATATCATTATCATAATTATTATCAGTATCAATGTCAATTTATCATCATGTCAACTTTAAAAATAGATGAAGAGGCCTTCTCTTTCAGTTTATGAAAATGGCTGGTAAGTAGATTAAAGACGGAGTTACAGAAATAATTCATATATAAATAAATGGTGCACTTAATGCATACTTACATCCAGGCGTCTATTGCACGCCTACATCTACGGCTACAGCAAACATTCAGATCCAAGTTGGTGGGTAATGTCCTTGCGTTAGCATCTATGAGCTAAAAGCCATTTATTCCGTCAAAACAATGTGGAAATATCAACGAAAAGGGAACTGATCTGTCGCACGTCATCCTTCAAACATCATCTATTTCCTGCGCAAGCGCAAGTGAGGTGCAACGCGATATTGTCACGGAATTTTGATTGGCTTTTCATCTTCGATTTAAGAGATGTTTTACTCCAAGCTTGACAACTTGGACATGGATGAATGTTAACAACTTGTACATATTTCCTCAAGTGTCATCGAAGTCATCTGCTTAACACATTACCACGAATATAAAAAAGATGTAAGATTAAAAGAGATAATTTTCAACATCATCACCATCATCATCCTTATCACCATCATCACCATCATCTTCTTCAACATCGGCATCATCTTCATTATCATAGGCCTAGTCACCATCATCATCATTTTCAACATTATCATCATCATCATTACCATCATCCATCACTCTCCTCAACTTTAACATCATTGTCGTTATCATCATTATAATCATCACCATCTTCAACATCATCATAGTCACCACGGTCATCTTCAACATCATCATCTTCAACTTCGTCATCATCTTCAACATCATCATCATCATCACCATCACCATCTTCAACATCATAATCATCATCATCATCATCATCATCCAATTCACATCCAATTCAAGCAAAAATGGTGGCGACAGTAGGAAATAAAACAACGGCCCATGTTTGAAATGACTTCAACCTTTGACCAATCATCTGGTTATTCATATCTTACCTACCACGGGTCACAAAAGGATTTGCCTTCATATTGAAATTATTAGAATGCCGAAGTTTAAATTAATCCTTATCTAAGTAATCCGAGATTATCGCTTTATGTATGTGTTCAGTCCTGTGTAAAATTGCCCGAAGAAGATGAA
>NW_022722535.1:596689-599600 GCF_011630105.1 Anneissia japonica
AAAAGCTTGAAACAAAATATATTTGAAACGTTTTGCATTTAATATTATTTATTTGTGGATCAAGAGATTTATAATGAAAGTACAGGAAACCGGCTCGAAATAGATTGGAGGAATCAAAGAGAGAGAGAGGGTGGGGGGAGAGGGTGAGAATAAGAAAGAGATTAATGAGAAAAATTATAAAAGACAACGATTAATGGTGGAATGAAAAATCAAAGGACAATATTTGGATATCTTTGGAGATAACTATTACGTAATCAACGTTGACTGCATAGATGTATAATAACGTGTTTAAGTGTACAACGCATTGTCAAGTGTGAAGGTAGGCCTACCTTGAGGTATAATAGTCAAAACAGAATAATTAAAGCATTTTTCATCAGATACTATAGTATTTAATAAATACAGTATAATTATATTATGGTTGTTGATATCAGCATTGTTAATAGCCTAATTTTATATAGGTATTAATAATAAAATGCCTAGTCTACTAAATAACTGACATCATCATCATCATCATCATCATCATCATCATCATCATCAGCATCATCATTTTATTTAATATTATCATTACCATCATTATTACTATTACTATTATTTCTTATATTATTATTATTATTATTATTATTATTATTATTATTAATAATATTATTGTGGAGTAAGTGCAATATCTGCTTGGGCTTGAGCCTATTCTCACTCTAGTCTAAAATTGTTCTTGACGATTGCCAAATTATAATAATAATAATAATAATAATAATAATAATAATAATAATAAAAGGCCTAATTACTATCATCATCATTATTTTACACCTTGTTCAAATTATTGTATTCCATTAACAATAATAATAGTAGTAATAATAATAATAATAATAATAATAATAATAATAATAATATAATAATAATAATAATAATAATAATAATAATAATAATAATAATAATAATAATAATTATCATCATTTTACACCTTGTTCAAATTATTGTAGTCCATTATTAGGCGGTACACAACATCGACATATCCTCACTACGATCTCTCACTGCCTTTACACTATTTGTTGTATTTGTTACTCATAGAACGGTACATTGCCAAGGGTAATGTTGAGTGATCATCCATGCATTAGCGTTGTTAATTTCGTCTGTGGCGCTAGTCACGGAAACCTGTCATGCCATAAGTTCCAACCACGATGCAGTATACATGACGAAAGATGTGTTCTTAAAGTTGATCAATACAAAATGCATCCATTTTCAAGCCTGGTTTCCGTAAAAAATGGTACACTCTATCGCCGACAACTTTCGGCTACGCTGCTTGGTTAATAATAACAAACGAGAAACACATAATGATTTCTTTCCGGGCTCAAATCCACCACCTAAAGACAACAGTTAAATACATTTCATCGCTAGACTGTCCTTCGCTACACTGTTTTTTCACTGCCACCGTTACACTTCGTAACAAACACCAAGTAGATTGCGAAGATTATTGAACAAAACCTGCCTGTTACTGAACATAAACATCGCATTATAAAGATTGCCATAGACATAAGAAAGAAGAAAACTGCGTAGCTGTCTGTCCCCGACACAATCGACCGACCAATCAGTGTCGACAAAAGCTGCCAGCAATAGCCTGTAGCCATTTTATGGTGACAAGTCTTTAGCAAAACCTAGCCAACGGAAAGTGTCACCACCAACTCAGTATCCAGGCTTATTTTTGCAAGGCATCAAATACTCACATTCAAACTTTTCAGCTTCTTTCGAACTTAGAAACTAAGCAAAATTTCGTTTGTTCAGATTCTAACTTTGTTCTTTGCTGTATTAATTAAACATGTCCTCAAGAATTGTAGCAATCGTCGAGTGTAGAGTGGTCAAAAATAGATTATGCACTATTGAAAAAGTGCACGGAATGGGAAAAACTGATAAATATATTGTATTTCTATCGTGCAATTTAACTAAAAAGACTGCTGAACAAAAGACTCATAAAGACGTAAAATTATTAATTCAACACTTTCATTAATATGCACATGAAATAAATAATATAATTAATAATTATTATTTAATAATATAATCTATGTATCATAACATATCTTAATATTATTTACAATAATACAGGCTTGTTTCTGTACACATGGACACATTGTTAAAGCAACCATAATATTCTCTGTTTTGTATCCAAATAAAGCTTAGATCGACATAATGCACAAAGTAATTGCTTTCCAAACCAATTATATATATACACCTAAATCAAAATACAATAAGTTACATAACTTATGATATTAGACATATCTGTACATATATATAACGTAATATTAAGTCTATTTAGGCCATCTTCGGGTTTATGTACATGATAGTTTAGAACACCAGCACGGGATTATCGCTAAAATAATTATAGTTTAAGCTTCGTTAGTCGATGGTATTGATTCCAACCTCGAAATACATGTGAGCTAATACTTCTTATAGGCAATATTTACACACATATGAAGGTATATATATATATATATATAATCTTAGTTATATTTAATTTTATATACACGAATAATATATACATGTGTATATACACATAAATATATAGAAGTATCACATAGTATGTTCACGCGCACATAAAAATAGATATGTACAGAACTTTATATGAACATTGGGGCCTATTATATAGGGCCTTACATATAGGCCTATACACAGTATATCACCGTATATACTTGGTGTATATATATACATATATATATATACATATATATATATAATATTACATTATATATATGTGCATATATACACAGTGATATAGGCCCATATAATAAATATATATATGCCTATAGGCATATGGGACAAACTAAAAAAAAAAGCCGCATAATTCAACAATAAATATTAATGAAACACACACACATATATATACACATATAAATAAATAAATATATATATATATATATATATA
>NW_022722535.1:599852-673598 GCF_011630105.1 Anneissia japonica
GGTGTGCGTCGGGGGCAGTCGCGTAGTAGAATATTAAACGTGTTTAATATTTCTCACGACGGCTTAAGACTGTCCTCGACGATAAATCGGGTCGGGCTGCGTCGGCCGACGCTGTCTGAGTTGGCCTTTACATATTGTTATTAATGTCTGACAAAGTGACAGTTTAAACATACGTAAACACGTGTGCTTCTAGGACGCGCGCGTGTTTCTGGCCATGTTCTGATTGGTCAGTTACTAGATATTGACGCTCCCATAAGGTCCATTATTACTAATACCAAAGATAGTAAATAGCAGAAGATAGAGCAGCTTCCCAATATAGTGGAACATGCGTTCCAAAGGCAGTGTAGGTACACGGAGAGCAATTTTACCCCATCCGCGCGGCGGCGCTATATAGAAATAATAAACAGCAATAAAGGCGCCGCTCTGGTTCGTTTGTTTCCTGTAGTTTCTCCACTTAATAAAATGGTCAAATTTTACCCCATTCACGGGAGGGCGGATGTTCCATCAATTTTAATGTAAATACGCGGGAACAGCTCATTCTTCTGCTATTTAAGTTCTTTGCTAATACTACTATACTCTATATTAAATCAATACACGCTATATGTCACTCATAGCTACCAAATTAATCTTAATGTTCTAATACATTGGTGTCAATGCCGTAGCCAGCTATTGGGACAGTTCCACACAATTTTTCTAATGGGTCCACATTTTTAAAAATTGGTCCAAATTATGTAATTTTATGCATAAAATGGGTCACTTTTTGAAAAATTGGTCCAGATTTCTCATATTTAGCTTAAAACGGGTAAAATTTTTTTAAATAGGTCCAGATTTTTCAGATTTTTGCGTAAAATGAGTCCACATTGTTTGAATTTACGTGTAAAGTGGGTCCACCCTGATATTGCCCCGCACTGTTTGAAAATCCTGGCTACGGCTTTGATTGGTGTGTTTTTGTATCGACATAAAAAGTGTTTGATTATTCAGAGAGGCCAGGGAACAGTGTAGGCCTGTTGTAATAAACGTGAGTAAAACTTGATTTCGGCGCCCACCGTGCTCAGCCAATAGAGGGCGGAATAACATCAAGAATCAATCTGAAATGTGTCCCTGCGTTTTTATCAGGAAACCGTTGGCATATTTTTACCATTAATATCATTACCACCAACAATTGCAGCTTTAAACAGAAGATATAATCACCCAAAATGTATTCACTTATTCATTTAAGCCATTGGAGCCTCTCAATGTCAACTGTAGTTGTTATACGAAATACACCGAAAAACTCAATGTTGGTTTCGACACGTTCTAAGCACCAACTTGTACGCGTACCTCTAGGTCTACAAGTACCGTATTTTTGAGGCGTACGATGCTCGTTTCTGATGGGCCTGATGAACAACGTATGAAATCTGACTCAATATCACTCGTAATTCGTAATAGAGATGTCCTATCTCTTTTATGTTGTTTTAGTTTAGTGAAAATTGCTATAGGCTGCATGAGAAAAAAAAAAACATTAATAATTTGACTGACATATTTTTAAGCATGGTTTCCATAAAATTGCTACACTGCAGGTACAGCGTTTTCACTGAAATCGTTCCCCGATTCGACTTACTAATCAGAGTCGCAAAAATTTGTCAGCGATAGCTTGTAGCAATTTTATGGAAACCAGATTTAACTCGCTTATTTATGCCAAACTAGTGAGGATGCGTTGAATGAGCAAAAACGTTGCGCACATGTAGGCATACTGTGCAACAATGGCTTAATAGTTAAGCATGCCAGCTAGGCCTACCATTACCATTAACGTTGTATTGATGTTACGGACCTGTAATCTCTTGAAATTAATAACCAGTGCCTTAGTTTACGTTTTTTGGTATAATTATGAATACGATAGTCTTAAATATTGATGAACAATAACGAATTATCAAAATTATTATCTTCCATAATATTATTTATTAATTTGTTTCCAAAATAGTTGTGTGATACGTATATATTTTTTATAAATTTGAGCGTTTCGTTAACTATCAATAATTACTATGGAGATTCAGCAAGAATTGACAGTGCTGAGTGTTACCTGGTGAAGTTATTAATAAGTATATTAATTAGCTAATTGCTCGATGTGTGGGCGATGTACGCAGAGTTGAAATTACAAATACTGATTTGTTATGGAGTCAATTTTGATTATGTGTTTATAATGCGGTGCTTATAAAGTGCTGTGTAATGCCAGCACGTGGGGAAGAAGGGAAAGATATATAATGCAGGGGCGGATTTGGGGGGGGGGCCGGCCCGGCCCCGGCCCCCCCTTTTGGGAAGTCAAAAAAGAAAAAAAGAAAAAAAAGAGGGAAAAAGAAAAAAATAATAGCCTAGAATGTCTCAAATGTTATGTTCGGGCGTCTAGAACACAAAAATTTCGCGGGGGCAAGCCCCCGGACCCCCTACGACAGTGTTGTCTCAATCGGCCCAACTTTCGGCCCCCCCTTTTGGACATTTCTGGATCCGCCCCTGTAATGAACATTTCTCCAATCATTGTAAATTGTGAACGCACGAGATCTGGGGACTCATAACCGTAAGATCAACATGGCCATTTGTGGCAATGGCTAACGTTCGATTCAGCTGATTTTCAGTTGCAAAAATATTCACGGCAATTATATAAAACATACCAACAAGCAGAATCTATCACAATACCTTGTAAGCTATCTAAACATAAACAAAAAATATAAATAGAAGGAAGACAGAATTGCTACTCTACTTGAAATTAGACTGGCCCCCACTGTGTCACATTCTTTTTTAATGAATTCGAGTTATAATACGTTTTTTGGGGCAGAAAATGTAACACTCAAATTGCGCCCTCATCGTCCACAACTTTTATTAAAATATATTGGAGTGTCAGGCCTATACCATCAGCGTGTCGATGCCATGTGGGCCTATAGGTTCCGTAGTAGTACCACCAATTTGTAAGTATCATTTTGAATGTTTTAATTTAATTAAATTGGTTAATCAACTTCCAATAAAACACAGATCGAAACCAATCGGTTTTCGCTTCTTTAAGACGACAATCCTTAAGCCGGGCACTCACGCAACGTTCTCCATATGCATTCCTGTTCTAATTTTTAATTTGAAGCTAATATCGCATGTAGGGCCTACAAATACAAATTGACCCAGACTAAGCTTTACGCATTGCTTTTGTTTTATAAGTATAAACCTATTAATTAATTATTGCTTGTATTTTTATAAGGTATTTTTAATATGAAAATTAGAACGATAAAAAAAAAAGAAAACAATTATTTTACTCAAATTAAAACCTGTTTCCTTAAAATCGCTACACTGTCGGTACTGTGTTTTCAGTGCAATCGGTTTACTCTGCAGCAACCCCCGACGGAATCGGGAAGTCTCCCCGATTCTACGGACCAATCAGCAGCACCGAAAGTAGCGATTGTATGGCATCCTAGCATAATACAGGGGCGGATCCAGAGATGTCAAAAGGGGGGGCCGAAAGTGGGGCCGAAATTTGGGCCGATCGAGACAACAATGTCCTAGGGGGTCCGGGGCATGCCCCCGCGAAATTTTTGTGTTCTAGACACTCGAAAATAACATTTGAGGCGTTCTGGGCTATCATTTTTTCTTTTTCTTTCTTTTTTTCTTTCTTTTTTCTTTTTTTACCTCCTAAAAGGGCCGCCCCCCCCCCACTAAATCCGCCCCTGTAATAGGTCCGTATTAAAATGTATTTAACTCAGAGAAAGTTGATATTTTTCTTCGATCTGTAAGTTACTGAAAATTGATAACATATTATTTGGCTCTGTATAATGGGCAATTTAAAGTGTTAATTTAATTTTAGAGGTATATAAACTCAACGTTTTGATTGGAGGTGTCATTAAACGTTATGCGTTTCAATTTGTTACTGATGTTTTATACCCAGAATAAATTCAGTTCATTTAAAACGTGCTAGCCGTCCGGAATTTAAGGGAAAATCATAACACGCAATTGTTAAATATTGCACAATTATGAGAATTTCTATACTTTCTCAGAGTTAGTCATATTACATGAGAGGCCAACTGTATACCATTAACTTTCTTTCTGATTACGTTCTTTCAAAATAAGGTAAGATGGGCCGCACTACTGAAATCCTCCGTGTTTTACGTCGACATACTGATGGCATTAGGCGTCGTGACGATTATATACTCAAATACTTTCCAGTATTTTCTTAGTTTATTTGGCGATTTTATCTTATCTTAACAACAAACACATCAACATGGGCATTGTTTGCAAGTTAACAGTTTTTTAAATGTATTACGGAAGAGCTCGTTTGCAAGTGCATAACATATCGGGTTAATCGTTGAATTGATGTAACATAGCCAGTAACTCAAATTGAATATGGATTCAGGAACCGAGTCGTTGTCCCATGATTTAATTATTACAACTGTACAATATGGGCTCCATGTTAAGAAAAAAGCACCGAGAATAAATGAGAGAGTCCGGGTAGCTTTTCGCTCGCTTCTGCTTTGGCGGTCGCCCCCCGATCGCTTCTTTTTAGACTGTCGTTTTGTGTGTTCAGGCTGCTTTTTCAATAAACTTTGTTTTTTCTCGTCTTCTGTTTTTTTACGTCCTGATGATGGTAGTTTACTTTCCAGTTTCTTGTCAGACGATGATGTATCGTCGTCAACATCAGTTTCGGCCTGACGGCTTTCTTGAGGTGCACACTCGCATCGCGTCGTAGTTGAGGCCCCGTTCAAGGGCAGTGCGGAGTACCTAGTAGTTTTGCCGTTACCTGAATGAAAGGCAGAGTCAACATTACTTGTATTGTCAATTGTCGCCAATTGTGCTCCTTGCTCTGTAACAACCGTTCCAACACAATCTGGATTGGCATTACTACGTGCAGTCGCGTTTAGCTGTTGTTTATTGCGTTTCTTTCGCGTTAGTCCACGAATGATGTAGTAAATATACGAATACATAATCACCATACTCGTTAGCGGTATCCAAAAAACGCAAATGGTTGAAATAGTCATAAATAAAGGAGATTCGTACATAAATTGAATGTAGCATTGATTGGCGGGTCGAGGTTCGTTGTTAGGGTAAAAATATGGCCAACCAATGATAGATGTAAAATATAGGAGAATAGGACAAACCCAAGTTGGTATGATCATCATGATGGCGCGCTTTATTGTCATATTGTTGCGATACGATGTCGGGCTACTCACTGACCAAACTCGATCGATACTGATCATGATCAAATTCAAGACGGACGCTTCGGACACAGCGAAGTCCACGGCTGACCAAAGATCACACATAAAGGAGCTGAATGGCCAACATTTAAGAAGAATATACACTGCGTATATTGGCATGGAGAACACGCCGATGATAACATCAGCACAGGCAAGACTCAACAAAAAATAGTTGCTAGGGCGATGCAGACGGCGCTCGATCTTAAATGACATCATCACCATAACATTGCCGCCAATTGTGATTATCATTCCTACGAACACACTGAGTGATATTAACGCCAGCACTGCGTTCGACTTCTCAATCTCCCCATCCACCGGACACGAATAGTTCGGCATTTTCTGAAGATAGGAATAGTAAACAAAAATATATTTCATTAATTTTGATATCATGGTTTTAATATATCATCGTCATCAGCGGCATCAACGTTTTCATCATCGTCAGCGTATTATTTAATATGTGAGCTGTCGTGACAAAATTAACCTTGTGGTACGCCAGGTCAATTTGAAATTATTCAATAAAATATATCTGAAGTGATATTTTGACAAAAATTGGGTTTCAATTTAAATGTTTAAATTTAAAGTTTAATAGGCCTATGTATATTTCATAGTACAAAAGTTCCGAGTTGAGTTACCTTACTTAATGCAATCATTTTTTGAGGCACATTTTGTAAAGCTATTTTAATTCAAAATTAATAGGAAAACCAACACAAACCATATCAGTTGTTTGTCTTTAGAGGCGATTTTCTCTAAGTATGTTTTTAGACATAGACCTATGAACTTTAAAATGACCCTACTCCAGTTTTACTTAACTTAGGAACATGATTTAAAGGCCAAAGTAAGCTTATATATTCATCTATTTAACTATATCAATAACTTATTTTTCATTTTTCGTACCACAAGACTCATTTTGTCACGACAGCTCACATATTATTATTAATATCATCATATCATCATCATTATAACTACCAGTATTATATTAATTCAGCGCACACTCGTACAAGAGCGCCACTGTGTACATGACCGTTGTGACAAGCAGTATTATTATTAACTACAATAGTCGTACATTTAGAATGGCCATTTTGCAGGCGAATACAGTAAATATACCGCAACGCTTCTATTTTTAGGTTAGAATGTATTTGAGTTAGCACGCTTGTATATCTGTAACTTTATGGTTGATATCGTTGTTTATGTTTTGATCTTGCGAAAAGTCTCATTGTAGTTCAAGCTTGGTTCACATTCAAGAAATATTTGGACGAATTGATGCAAGCGCCTAATAGCGTTGCATGTGTTTGAGGGCAAGCAATGCTACTACGCCTAGCGTTGCATGCGTTTGAGCGCCAAAAACGCAACAACGCCTAGTAGTAGCGCTGCATGCGTTTGAGCGTAAGTAACGCAACAACACCTAAAACGTACAATAGCTTCGCGTGCAGCAACGCTGAAACGCCTAATAGTATTACTTGTGTGTGTTTGCGTCAACGCCTCAAGGGTGAACCAAACCTAATCGTTTAAGATGATGTACACTAAAAAATATTTCATTTAAAGTATGTCAGTTGACATTGAGTGATTGAATGACACACAGTTCATGTTACATTTCTAAACCTATTCATAAAGCCTGAAGCATTTTATTCTTCTACTGTTCATCTAACAAAGCAATCACGTATTTTTCATATTTTGATTTAATCTGCATGTCTGCATTTGTAATATCAACTCTAGAAGTTGTCCATCATATAGCATTTCAATTTCGTCTTAAACAGAAACATTCAAATAATATCGAGATTAAAACGTTTATATACCTATCCTATACAAGGAACGTCACCGCAAAAAAAATTGTTTCAATGCTGGAAAATATAATAATAATAATAATACAGTAATAATAATCAAGTTTTATAGACCTGTCTGTGGTTGTACGCATGCGCACACATGACAGTGTGCACACGTAATGTTCGTATCAACATACCCATAAGCCCATGTGGAATAGGCCCAATATTAACCATTTTTATTTGTCCAGGAAGATCGTCTGTCTGTGCCGACATGGTCAGTGATTTGCCATTAATTAACATCCGTTCGAAATTCTAATCAAATTAAAACTAAAGCGAATGTTTTCGAACTGTTATCATCACTCGTATTTTACTCGGTTTTGCTATGGCGAATCGCTTCACATGTCGTCACAGTGGGATTACGAAGGTTGAGTGCGCACTCTAGTTTTCGTAGCAAATCAACCAAATGGTACACTTTGTATCAGCGCACTTTAACGCAGGATCCAATTGCCCGTGCACCTGTGTTTTTAGCGTTAAATGATAATAAAAATGTTTTACATAAGCAATATTTATGTTACGGGATGAAAATTAAATGCACAGTCGGTAAGATGAAAGGTGATCCATCACCAAAATGTTTAATTATTGCAGCGAGTCGTTGTTGGGTTGATTAATGTCTGTGCGCATTGCTGTTCAACAACGGCATAGTAACCTATTTATGATCCGTTTGTTAATAGTCGTTGCGCTGTTAGGCGTATTTGTTTATAGAATTTTGTGTATACATGCACATACAAACATGTACATTCCAAATCTGAGATGGTTTGTTGCGGCGGCATGTGTTGTATGGATTTAATTCCGCCACCCTCCCCGCCCCTACTCCTCCTCCATCATCGTCGCTATCCAGCCGACTTCCCTATATGGGAACCGTAAAGCCTTTCTTTTATTTTTATTTCTATGTCTTTTAAATTGAGTTCTCGAAAATTGAACGTTCATACATGGGCCTAGACCTAAACATATTTTGATCATGTTATCATATTATAATAAAATTGAAATGTAGAATTTACCAAAGATGCATAATATTTTAATATAAAAATTAACGTAGGCCTATTTGTATCATGAAAATATTAATTTCTCGCCTAAAGGTGTTATGGTCTTACGAAGATTTACTTTGTTGAGAGAGCGTTGTCAATGAATTCTAAAAAAATAGAACGACATTGGAAACCGAATGCGAAGAAAGTTACTATCATTTAGAGACGAGAAGGCTATATATACAGTTAAATTAAAAATGTTTTCTAAGGTAAGTTTTTGAAGCGGGAGAGGATGAATTGAATTAAATGCACTCTCAAAAATCCGGAAATAGGCTATAGTTGAAATACAATTATAGCGTTTTTTATGTATAACATATCCGCTCCATTCGGCATCGAATTAGCGCACATTAGGACGTTCCTTGATGGGTCAAAAATTCAGTACGCATCCATTTGCAATTTACAGGACTTCAAATCGGTCACGTGGTACAAATGAGCTTAAATTAAATCCCCGTTGATTATTAACAAGGTGAGATGATTTAACGAATTACATAAACGCATGCGTATAATGATGTAATACCGTAGGTATTGATAATGTGGTCATTTACAAGCTTATACTCCGGAGGAACAAATTGACGCACGCGATGACAGGGGGCAAACCGATATGGGATGTTGTGTCAGTACAGTCTGTTAGGAAACACAATGGTTAAAGATATTGATAGCACGGCTCTTGAGTGGCAAGTTCAATTAAGAAACGACTCTCATGCATTCGTCGATCCCAAGGGAATCAACGAGGTTCAGTGTGAATCTCACCGAGATTTAAATTATCCATCGTGATTGGAAAATCAACGGAAAAGTTATACAATTAAGTTGATCGGTGATCTTGTTAAGGAGATGCACAGAAGTGATGCCAAGAATAGATCTGATTGCCGATACCTGATGAAGCACGTATACAGAATACCGTATATTGATCCCGGCTCTGTTGCTTCGTCGTTCCAGTAACTGATTGCCATCTTATGCTAAATAACATGTACAAACCGTTAAATCTCGGTTCTAGTTTCCAAAGAGCTGATCATGCAGGTGAATGTACTCTTGATTATTTGTTCGTCAGTTCAGGATGCCATTTAAAAATGGCTGAAATAATGTAGGTATAGCAATACTGTAATGACTAACAAATTCCTACGATATCAAACAATCGATTAATCGGAAATTAATCAATAAACCGATTGATCAGTCAATCATCCATTCAATCAATAAATAAACCATTCAGTTATTCAAAAATCGAAAACCAAAAAATAAATCGGAAAATACACAATCAATAATCGATGATTAAAATAATTAATAATCGTTTATCTACCGATGTTCAATAATCAATAAATAAACATGATCTACAAATAAAAATCGATAATTAATACTTTATAATCAGTAAGTGATAATCAAACGATTGATTGAGTTATATAATGATCAATCAATTTAATAAATCAATACAATATCTAAATTAAATTAAAAGTTTTAATAAAACTCATAATAAAATCACTGATTAAATCTCTGATACGACAACAAACGCAAAAATATATTATACGTTACTAAGATTTATGACTCACAAACATCCGCAAAGGTGAGACATTGCCTTTAGTTACGACTGTTGTATTTACAGATGGAGTGATATACTAATGCGTTGAGATGTGTTATTGGATCTAACCTTTGATGATTTTAACCTTCTGCCCGATCTTAGCATTTCGTATTCATTTATGTAGTTGGTTAAATATGTGTTCTTCGTCATTGCAGGTACTTTGCCAATAATCAAACGGATCTCATGCCTACCCCAGGACTCATTCTTGTCTAGATAAGGTCTCTATCATTATGCTTTAATAACAATAATGATGTATATAGTTGTGCGCCAGTATTCATCCAGGGAGAGGCTTATGGCGCATATATTTTGGCTAGGGACCTCAAACCAGCAACAACAGTGCAGCCACTATACCCAGATAAAGTTTTGCCAACCTTAAATAAGATTTTACTATGTTATCTCAATTTATTATTATACTGCGTATTTCAGCTTAGCTACGGTGAAACAATTTTACTTTCAACCAATCAAATACTTAGTTGAACTTAGCCAATCAGCGACGACGTTAACTCCGTTTACGAAAGTTTTGCTTAACCAGAGAGTTGGCATTCAACCGTATATTATACTGTCTTTAATGATTGAAGCGTGCCCTCTACTTAAAAACCTGGGTAAATGAAAAGTGTACTACCTGCTAAATATACAACACCTTAACTAGTTATTATCTTATTTTGTAGATTAAGATTATAGAATTGTTTCATTTGAAACAAAAACTCACAAGTAAAATTATTGCATTTTTGTTTGCCTAATTGCATTAGGCTTAAAAGTGTAATTTAGACTCATTTTTATCGAAGGACTAAAAGTGTTAAATCATATTTCTATTTATTTAGTTTATATTAGTCATTAATATTTCATTATGATAAACCTTGACTTCGGAGCATCAGTCAGCTTCGATATGATGGATCACCATTCTTAAACACTGTGTAAAGAAACTGATAAATTAAATGATTTAAAAGGAAATGAAAATGTTGTTATGCACAACTTCTCGTACAGTAACGCAAAATCACTTCCCGTAGAGACAGAATATTTACAATTTGAATGCATACCAGATAGATGCAATCCTCTCGATTTCTTTAAAGGTGGTGAAAGGGAAGACAGTATTCTGACGGTAATTTCCTTAGATGATGAGTTTGGTAATGCGGAGCTTAAAGTTGTTTACATACGTTCGGCTGCAGGTGATTGCTAACAATTGCAAGTACATACACAATCCGAGCAACATGCTATATTAGTTTTTAATTTAATTGTGTCAAAGATTACTGTTGGATGATGGCTGTGTAGCGATATCTCTTCAAAATTATATTTCTTAGCAATCAAAAGAAGTAGAGGCACAACTAGCTAGTTGGTAATAATGTAAGCCGAGTCCAATTCTAAGACCCAGTGATTATCGGTACTGATGAGTGATGACAAATAAGTAATAACCATAATGGCTACAATAAATAGTACAGTAAAGGTCTGGCCACAACATCACATTTTATGCGGCAAATACAAGTGATTTGCCCATATATGGTTGTATGACATCTTCATGATCATATAATGTGCAAATCACAGATAATTGTCGCATTAAAATTTGATAGTATGAACTGAATTTTATGAGGGCTTAAGAAGGAAAATCTTTCTTAGTTTTTTTTTTTTCTGTTTCTAAATAAAATTTTGGGTGTGACTTTATGCATACGACAGAGTAGAAACAGGATTAATCAACAGTCGACACTAGGCTTTTTTGCTTTAGGCTTACCACAGTCATGTGTAGTAGAGAAACATACTAGACTATGGTATCCTGGTATAATCTTAGATATAAGTACGTTAGCAAAAGACATAAGGTCTAAAACACGATTTTAAAAAAACGCGATATTTTTTATACGGCATTGTATTTTTTTAGGATTGCGCAAGAAGATCGAGACAGGAGAGATAAGGTTAAGCAACATTCGACACTAGGCTTTGTTGCTTTAGGCTTAGCAAAGTCATGTCTAGTATTATACGCCTAGTTTTCTAGGTAGGCCTACATTCAACAACAGCGCCCTCATAAAAGTTCAGAAAAAATCATTGACAATTTTTTTTTTCTTTACAGTATAAAGTAAAAAATAATGAAATGTCATATATTTTAAATGTAATCATATCGGTTTCATAATGGCTTTTAAAAATTTTTTAAAAAATACTAGACTATGGTATCCTGGTATATTCTTAGATATAAGTATGTTAACAAAAGACATTAGGTCTAAAACACGATAAAAAACACGATATTTTTTTATAAGTCATTGTATTTTTTTAAGATTGCGAAAGAAGGTAAAGAAGAATGTTAAAACACGGTTAGAGAGATACTTACCCAATACTCATAGGCGGATTCAGGGGCCCCAGCCTTCTCCTCCCACCAATTTATTTTCAAAATGTAAAAACAAATGGAGAAAATAATAAATGTACAATCAATTTTCCAGCCATATAGAAGTACCATAGAGATAACCTTTTCGTACCTCAACTATATAGTGGGGCTGAAGTGGTTTGAATCCCCCTTGTGTACAATTGACTTCCTAGGCCCCCTTTATTTCGAATCCGTTAATCTACTTCTGATACAGTAGGTCTGTATGCTTACATGACTACTTAACAAGTCCAGACAACGCTGAGCTGCACACACTAATTACGTGTGCGTATTAATTATGACAGAATCTATCTATAGTAATTCTGCAGCTGTAGATTTTTCTACATTGATTTGCATTCTGTGTACATACTCGTTATTCATGAGACCTATCGGCTTGGCGTCATGCTTTCACGCCAATCTAACAATAAATTTCCTCACTTTATATATATTAAGATTGAATTTATTTTTGTAACACAAAACCGGGCAACATTTTCTTCCATTAGCAATTATTTCATAGTCTTTGGCTCTATAACTTTCTATAATATATTTCGTATTCGTAATTCTATCATTTTTTTCCCTAGACAGGTATTTCAATTAGATGTTGTCATCCTGACCAATTTTTTAATTTTGACAATCAATCATGGCGGAAATTACAAGCGGTTTCCAAGAGATGAGGTAGCCAAGGGGCTGTCTCTGGTGTCGGTCTATTCACTGTCTCCTTTGGTAGTTCATACAATCAAACTGATTGTCATTCAATTCCATTCTCACACTGTTCACCATCAAACAATAATTTTCGCAAAACCTTCGTAACCTATTTGGTTTATATAGCCAAACCCTAATCATATTCATGTAATATTTATAGGATTCTAAACATTAGGCAATATAATGCATATTTATACGTTACAATTGAATTCATTGTGTTATTTTTTATAATTGTTCATAGGAATGATGAAGTGGTTTGAAAAAATAATTGTTTATTGTTTAATATATATATATGTGTATATATGTATATATATATTATATAGACCTATATATTATATATATTTCGGTATATATGCACGGTAGAGATTGCATCTTTAGATCATAGGGTGAAAAATCCCTCGTTTCCCCTATGGTAGTATATAGTCGTGTATATATATATAGTGTATATATATATAGTAACCAATGAGTACTTGTTACTATACCAACCAATTTATCATCCTGCTAGATCCAATGTAAACTCACCGGGATAAACCAGCAGTGTCACATGGACACCCCTGCTCCGATTTCCCAGCCAAGATATCGCTAGTGAATACGTCATTCAGAGACCAAATTCACCAGAGATTTTTGGCCCAAGAGTTGAATTTTCTTCCAGGGAGAACATTTTTAAGGCTTGCATCTTGGAAAGGTTTGTTACAACCGGCAACAGTTCGTACATTCATCCATTGATAACTATCGGATATACCCACGTCACTAACATCAATGCCGAACATTTTTATTAAACTATGCGTCAACGTCACTTGATCACTGCGCTATCCTTCGGAGTCATACCGTAAGCAAAGAAATAAGCAATACATAGAAGTATCTTATCAGCTTTATAGTTATCATAACTGGTAATGATGTCATATCGAAAGTGTTCAACCAAATGTTTCGTTGTCCGCCGTTATCGAAATCTCGTTCCCAAACGTTGTATTCACGAGGGGCACCTTTGTGATGCCGCAAATGATACCTCATAAGACAACAGGTGTACTTTAAAGAACACCGTTTTGGTTACCTTCTTTTATCACTCCAAAAATGAAGTCATCTACATCACTGGTAATTGAACGTTCAACCTTTGATGCGAATCGTTTGCGGTCTTCCTGATCGGATAGATGTTATCCCCAAAAATATTAAATTCTGTCTCGTATTATCCAATGTCATATTAAAATATACTAAATTACAGATTATACATTAACTGTTTAATTCATTTTTCTAATACAACAATAAATTTTGAATATAATTTGTATATAAATTATATTATGAACAAATACATAAATAATAATAAAATACATCAATAATAATTAAAAACGCAGTTAGGTCGTCATCATAGAAAGCTGAGGTCCCAGGTTCGAATCCCGGTTGAAACATCAAAGAAAAGCGTTGATGGTAAATATATCTATATGAGCGCATACATACAGTATACAATGTCTATCCCTAATTATAACCTCGTAACCTTTTTGCAGCTCACAAGTAAGAAACTGTAACTTATGTTACCTGTTCATACTCTATTACATCTATACGGTACTGAGAAATTCGTCAGATTCCATAAAGGACGCCTGCTACGCCGAGCCGTACTTAAAAAGCCCGTTAATGTTATAAATAAATGATATACTAGGCTATGATTTATGATTATGTTTATACCTTTTAACTTTTATAACTATGTGGACATAATTATAAGTTTTCAAATACTTATGCGAAGGCATTATAATGAATCAATTATAACAACTCTATAATAAGTAGTTATCACATTCGCGGAAGAGGCAATCCATTACCACCCATCAATTCATCGGTTGCGCACAGTTTGATATCAATTAACAATAATCTTAATATTAATATTTCAGGCACTCGATTAACCTACCACGTTTCTTTGCTAATTGCATAGGTCAGACTGCCGCATGGTTCAGCAGAATACGTCGTGCCCCCTACATACTATAAGTGGCCTTACTTTTTTCGAATAAAAGGGTGTTAGTACTCGTGCATTCATTACTACGTTAGCATCGGCATTGACGTGTTTGGTGATCACCCTCAAACAACAATAGCAAATCAAATTAACTAGATTTGCTCGCGCGTCCGCAAAGCTAAAATTGATGTGTTGGTAATCGTGTAGAAAGAACGTTAGATAACATATCAAATTGACGCGTTGTGCTCGCGCGTCAATCAGGCGACGTTGACATCTCATTGACGTGTTGATGCTCACGCGTTTCACGGAGCAACCTATATCAGTTTGACAAATCACACGAATGTTGAAACAAGGGAACGAAGTGTTTTTGATTAATGTTTTGATACATATAAATTTTTGATGAAGTTCATTTAATCATGTAAAATAATACACAAATATGAAAAAAACTATTAATTTCCGCTTCACAAAGAGTTTGACGATGTCAGATAGTTGAATATAATTTTTAATATAAAATGGCGTCATTACGTTGTCTGCTGATGCATGCCAAGTGAAGATTTACAAGTTTTGACAAGGTAGAACTTGCACTAGTTTCAAAGATCATTCGTTGAATACAAATTCTCATAATAAATGGACGCCACTCTAAATGATACCTTCAAATCGTGGATGGAATGAAGAATGAAGCGACAATTGGCCAGCATTAGAATATGGCCCATTAAGTAACGATGTTTCGTGTATACATACCATTAAGCAGTGCGATAGCGATGGACATGACCATGCTATGTCGTGAGATTGGCGGAGATACGGTATTGAAAAGGGAGTAAGAATGATTCGTAAATGTGTCGCTATGTTTAAGGTCAATAAATTACAGATTATGATTTAGATTAAACACCTCGTAATCTAGTTTTTCTTTTTTTTTCAATAATCACTCAATGCTTTTTTTTCGTCAATTTCAAATACATCGTCATTTTATATAACATCTTAGCATAACCTTCTCATCTCCTTACATTTCCCTACAAGCACAAGCAAATTTCTAAAGCAAAAAACATATAACTTAATTCATAATAATGACACATTAATTCTCTACATCACCGAACTGAAAATAGTCAGTATATAATATGCAGCCATGGATTAAGTAGCTAAGATAGTTGCATTATTTCTTGGGAATCATCTCTTTTTCGCTGTGTCTGGCTGCGTTGAGAATGTTCCGCTTGACTGCAATTATGTCGTAGGAGGGCCACTTATCTTTATTTTAGGCTAATTCATAATCACCTATGTTTTTTTAGCTCGTTTGGACATATTACCGCCGTATTGTTTTATTAATTTATTTTGCAGTTGTTTTAGCAACTGGTTACTCTCGATGTTTATAATTGAATAATAAAGAAATAAATAAATATCACCAATAATATGGCTATTGCTGATCTGTGTGTATATTTTTATGTAAAGATGTTTAGTATAGGAGAGCCACTTGATAGTGTTATTGCAATTTTGGCAATCCTCAGGTAATGAAAATCTTGTTTGTTGTATGTTTTGTCTTGTTCTGCTTTTACCTGGATATTGAATAAATGAAATGGTTTTTATTGTTGGTTATATCTTTACAATTTGCGTTACATCCGGAGTACATGCGCGTTCTTAAATAAATTATAAATGCACCATACAGAACGAACTGTAAACACTTATAGGTATAGCGCCATAACTATAATTCTATCATATACTATAACGGATTTCAGGTTGGCAAAGGACAATTCGTGTAATAGTATTAACATGCAATTTTGGTAATTGGTTCGGTAATATCCCTGCGTATTGAAAATAGGAAGAGCCGTGTCATGTGTCCTGCAACGGAAAGTATATCAATAATATCAATGTTAAAATCAAATATATAAAAAACAGTAACCTAATTTTCTTGTAAGAAGAGAATTCACTATTAGTTGAATATGATATTATACCTCCATGGTTGAATTAATCATGTTCGTTCAAAAGGTATAGAAGCTCAATACGACCTTCCTAGTTTTCAGTGAAATCGAAATTATGCGAGAGAGTTTTACTTGCTCAGTTAAGAACTGAAATATTCTTTTCCCGATGTATGGTCTGGTGTTTGTTGGCTCCATGCTTTATTTTTGAGTGGGCGGAAACTACATTGAACAATAAAAATGCACATGCTTAAATAAAATGAACTAACATTCTTGGAAGCTTTTCTTTAATGAGAATAATTTTATGAAGAATTTGATGACCAAATATTAGGAACTTTAATTAATTTGAATAGCCACGGGAGAATGATGCAATATATAATTAAATGAAGATAAATAATAATGAACCGCATCTATAATATACGAGTGCGTTAAGTCTATTGTATGGCCACTTGGCGCCCACGTACATTGTGCATTGTTCTAGATCTGTTGTCAACTATTTATCAGTATATATATATATATATATATATTACCGGTGCACGTATTCACCCGGGTATAAATTGAATGCCCTAGTTAGTAGGACTAGTATGTAATGCAAGGAAAATACAACTTACCTGACCGTGTCCCTATTTCTAAAATAGAAGGCTCTAAAGGAGGTAGATGATTTCAGATACGTTGGGTCGTGGGTGAACTCTACCAGGGCAGCGTTCAACAAGATTAAAATCGTGTGGAAATCTAAGATAGCCCGACAATCAAAGAAGCTAAGTTTTTCTCATTACTATGGAATTTGTTCTAATATACGAATGTGAAAGAATCTTGGACATAAACACCAGCCCTGGGGAAGTCTCTCATTGGTGTGTATATACTCGACAGATACGAGCTTCTCTTAACATCATTTTGGCAAGATGGAGTTAGCATCAACATTATTTATGGGGACCTAACCAAGTTTGGGGACAAAATTGCATACATGCGGGTTATGCTTGCCAGACACTGCCACCAGCACCCTGAGCTTCATGCCAGCCAGATTATTCTCTGGGAGCCAACATATGGTGAATAGAGCAGACACAAATTAACAAATATATTAATAAAGGCCTACCATGGAGGATTCTAATAAGCTAGCAACCTGTATGAAGAATGACGGATCTATGCTAGGGCTCGGTTGTGGCTGACGTAGTAAGTAGATGCATGTATATCTAGGTGAACACGTGGTAAACGTAGTCGATAAAATATAATACAATAGGCAATGAGGTTTTTTTTAAATTTTTTCATAATATAAAATTAATTACTATATACGAATATTTCTGAAGCGCCTGTTCTCTTCTACAGCCTACTGCCTCATGTGCTCCCCAAATATTCGTATAAATTTTAAATATAGTGAAAAAAATTAAATCGCCTAATGTACCGTATTATTTTTATGGACTACATTTTAATTTATATTATATATAGGCCTTTATATAGGCCTATATATATATATATATATATATATATATATATACACTGAAAAATCTTCAATCGCCTATTGTATTGTTTTTTTAATTATATTATATACATTATAGATAATATATATACATATACATATATATATATAATTTATATTATATTACGCAATATGTGTCAAATATTACAGCGAGAACTATTGCTTAATGGTTGTTGTTTTCGGTATATAGAACGGGATAAATATTTTAAGCTATGTTATGACTGTCATATTAACGATTACCACGAAATATTATTCCATACAATAACAGTAAAGGCACTGTCCACTGACGGACGAAATGCGTACTTCTCCGTAGTTTGCAATATGGGTTGAGTTAGACAGTATTTCATAGTGATTCCATAAGCAGTGCATTCAGCGCCGGTAGGCTAGATTTCAACGACTTATCTGATCTTCTGTCAGTATCAATGAATAAATCTGAATAACATATCGCTTGTAAACGCGTGCCGCGAGCGTGTAACGCATGTCTGCACAATCTGTACACAGTTTCTGTACTCAACGAAACAACGCATCACACATCAAATTGATTACACGTGCAGCGCACAGGCACAACACTCATGCGCTCCTGACATGACACATATCAGCCTGACCTCAGAGACATCATGATGTCCGAAGAAAAAGCACACACAGCCCAAATTAGTTGTTTTATTTCAGATGATATTTGACGTTTGCAAATTGCCAAGCATGTTGTGTGCTAAATATTACCCTAGGTGTACGTCGAAAGTGTCAGTGGGCATCGATGATTTCCCTCGTCAGTAACAACTGTACACAAGATATGACATTACGACTGATATTACGACTTTTCTTACAGGCAGATTCATTACAAATAAAAGACACTGTTCTTACTCGCTCATCTCTTATAAATTGCCGCAAGACCACTAGCAATGTAATGTAGTGCCGTGTGCGCGTAAGTCTTAAGACAATGCAATGTAGACTGTTTCACACAGTGTATATTGTACGCTTTATATATGCCTGAATCCTGCGTTTTACAATGTAAAGAGTAGAAGTAAGTAAAACAATATGCTAGGATTCTCCAAACTGTTGTTGAATATTAATATAGCCCTACAATTACCGATCACGGGTAGTACACTTTTGCCCGCAGGCGACGACGACGCGTTCGATCCTCGTCCACCAACTTCTCGAGCGGGCAAAACAATTCCGCGTTGCCAACGGTCAAGATTTTAGACAGAACATGACGCAGGGCCAACGATCTGGACTAAGCACACAGTAGTAACACAGTAAACATAGCAGTATACTACTATTATGTATGCAAAAAAAGTCAAGGAGAATCGCGCCTACGAGTATAGCGGGCTGATTTTGCTAGCGTACACCGCCGGCAGTGCCCTCGGGTACGTTCTACAAAACGCACTGGCCGTGATCAGTACTATGAGGTCCGATATAGACACTGTACCTTTCATTAATTTGATTAATCATGCCAACCCAGAGCCAACTATGCTAATAAACTACGTCATTTCGTCACTAATCTACATACAATTTCGCTTACTTTGCATTTGTTTTTACATGCGCATTCATAGCGGATAGACCGTTATTAACAAAATATTAAACACATTTCACCGACATCATGAACATGAAGAATTCATAAATTAGCATTCAAACATGGATGATTAAATATAAAACGTATTAGTAGCTTCGCACCAACACTAGTGATAATTAATGATCAGTTACTTCTTACACATTTCCATTAATCCGGTGATAATATGTAAAAGAAATTTAGCAAAGCTGACAACTTGGCATTTAAACTGATCACACATTAAGTTTTTTTTTTAATATAAGGAATAAGAAAACTAGAGATAAGACGACCTTGTGAACGCGAATAATTCAATATCGTATTAAACATACACTTTATTGCATTGATTAAACCTTAAGTTCATGGCGCATTTATGTTGTAGTTTCCCGCGGCAATAGGCATTTCGTCTCGTTATGCGTCTTCCGCGTTCCAACCCTTCTTCTTCGTCTCGTTATGCTTCGTACACGTTTTGACTGTTCTTTATTTATCAGTACAGACTTTATTCAGATATACTTTATGAGGGTGTAACTGTAGTGGAGTTACAATAGTATAGCCTACATCATGGGACAATCCTCCAAGAGTCTGCGTGTGTATATGCGTGGTACGGCGGTCGTACGACACGAATCCAACTGAGATATACTTTAAAGCTCGAATCCAACTTCACTCCCTGTGAGCGACAGACGACGCGACATCGTCTGGGTCGGTTGCAGTCTGAACGGATCGTCATTAAAAACGATCTGTTACGCGCGCATCGTGGCGCTGCGTTCTTTATAAAATCGCGTCGGCAGACGGACCGTCGGGCGCAGTGACCGGGCACACACTGCACCACGGTCGTCAGCCGACGCGATACCATGGAGCAACACGACGAGGAGCACGCAACTGATCGTTTTTAATGACAATCTGCTCCATCAGGGGCTCACATCGAACGGAGGTACATTCGTCAGCCGTACGACCGGCGTTCATCGCAGTGTATGCTCGGCTTCTGCTTAAGATGGTGCACTAGAGTAAACTTATGTCTTATCAGCTCTCTGGCTCTCTGGCAAGTTCTGTTCATACTATCAGACTTCATGTGGCACACGATGCCATATCACACCCATAAGCGTGTGATGATGAATAAATAACATCACACGCATAATACGAACAATTCATGTTTGTGACAAAAAAAAAAAATCTTGATAATGTGAGCAGAGATAACACAAGAAGAGTAGCAATAAAATTGAACCAGGGATCCATGGTTGGTTCACTGCGCACTTCTATAAGTTTAACAGACGCTTCGATATTATTTTCACTGCGTTAAACACGACTCGTACGTTACGCCGTGTATACACCTTGATATTATATATAGCCTATATATATATAGATATATATATATATATATATATATATATATATATATATATATATATATATATATATATATATACACCAACTATCGGTTAAATAAAGCATCAATATATTAGTTTACATTTTTATTTGCTGTTACTCCAAGGTAAAGCTATATTGTTAAAGCGATGTTTTTACTGCGATTATAAGAGAATATTGGTGTATTGTACGTGATACAAATTTATACCAAATGGTGCTATAAATTTTACATATCACACACATTGTCATTAAAAAAATGAATAAAAAATTGTAATTATAATATAAGAAAATTATCTGGATATTAACAGAAATTGATATATGATCCTTATTTTATTTCCCTGAGTTTTGTTTCTCAGTCAAAGACCTATACAAAAATAGGTCTACCGATAACTACTAAGGGGACTTCTTCGAGACAAAACTGTATCCCCTTATAGGGATGTCCCCTGAGTAGGGGTTAGCCGTGTGTTTCCCCTCGATCCGTGACCAGATAAGTGTTCCTTTATTAGGGATGTCCCAAGTTAGGGTTTAACTATATGGAAAAAAATAGAATAGGCCATTAAGATAATCAGTCATTTTATGGCGAAAAACCGGCAAGAATATTTCTTTTTCTTTTTTTCTTTTGTTAAAAATAAGAGGTACCGTACATAAAACTAAATTTGATTAAAACTAATACTGGTGTTACAAACACCCGTTTATATTTTTTGGGACGGGGTTACCCCAGGCTTATCCCCATGCCTGACATACCAATGACCCCTGGTCCCCAAAAAACATGACAGGCTACAGCTGATTAACCGCGGTTAAGTGATAATGCGCATATCGATATTGACTTTTGTATATACCTTTCAACATTCCAATGTATTAGGCGTATGTTTTATTCACAGTTTGTCTACGATTGGATTTGTATAGTAACCGATTTTTTTTTAAAGTAGAATAGTTCATTTTTATTTGATTTTTTACTCTTCCTTATAAATAAAAAAATAATTGTATTCTTACCTTTACCGAGTTGTTAAGTCGCGTGTGTGAAATTGAAACAATTCGAACGCTTCAGTTCTAGGCGCTGAATACCGAGTAGCTCTGGCGTGAAGTGCGTGGATGTGCAACAGTGCTCCTCTCTAGAAACCTCTGTAATGACAATTGTTCGCTCACATTAATACAAACTCTCTGCTTGAGACTGACAGTACGCTATTTGTACAGTTGGCTTATGACAAGAAATTGATATATCTGTGTATCTATTAGGAGGAGAGTTTCTTTCCGTTCATGGTTCACTTGAAATAATTAATCGGATTTCGACACCTCACGTTTGAACTTCAAAGACACCTTGACACCAGCCCTCCCCTCGCCACCTCATTAAGTGCTCGTCCACCAGAACTGCGCACCCATGATTGAGGAACCAGTCCTGCTGCAAAATCTCAGCCTATCGGCTCTTTTAAAAAATAAGTTGTCCGATTGTCCTACCTCATTTGGCTGGTGAGGCATTCATTATTACCGGAGAAAAGGCATTAAAAATAAACAAGCATTTGTCGGCCACGTATGGGTCCAGCAGAAATTACTCGGCTTGGAGCTCACACCGCTTTTGATTTGATGAAATGCGAATGAATGAATGACATCTATCATCACCTAGTCTAATATTCGTTTCCGTGGTCAATACGTCACGCTCCAGTGCCCAGCTTATCTTTTCTAATTGTGGTACCACAAAATTAGTTATTTTACGGCCACTTATTTAATTGTAGCACGCTATTGGGAATTTTTTTCGATGAAAGATGAACAGATGATCATTATATCCGATATGGGTTGCGCGAGCACTCGGCTAAAAATACATCGGTAGGTGATTTAAGAGGTCACACTTAAGTGGGCTAAGTATGCGAAATTGAGGGTGAGTTTAAGAATTATGAGTAATGCAGACAGCATTCTTATGTTCATGAAAGGCCTAGAAACATTTGTGTTCATTTGGATCCCATAAATAATGTGTCTTATAGCGATTTCATTTTCTATGTTCTATCGTAAAATGTAGTACAGTACGTAGGATTAGACCAGGAGTGGCAGTAATGGTTGTGACGGTAGAGGGCGTGGTAATGTGGCGATTAAAAAATTGATGTTCATTTGAAACCTATAAATAATGGTCTCACATTGACTTCATTTTCCTACGTTCGTTGCTTTCCGTAAAGAAAGTACACTGAGCAAAACGTAATAACGGTGAGCCGAGTGGCTAGTGATAAAAAGTAAAGGGCGTGTCCCACAAACGCGTACGTTTACGCCCACAAACGCATGGGTTTGCGTACGTTTACGCTATCGTTCGGTGGGACCTTAGCAACAATATCCATGGGGCGGGGCTTAGCGGAAATGTCTATTATGATAACACTCACAATTTAGATTACTGATACGCTTCGTAAAATGGCATTCTATAGCCTAATATTTTCATATTCACGGGCACAAGGAATCTAACTGATGAAGACACCAAAAGTGGGTGGGGTTATACAGCGTCCCAAAAGGAATTATAACCTATAAGAGGCATTAAAACATGTGCTATGCATCTTACTATTTGGATTTTAGTATAGTTAGGGGAAATACACAATGACACACAACCTCTCATGACCGACATTTCGAGATGCGTTATATAGCTAGTCTGCTGTATATGTACCGAGGTATGGTAACCCATAATAGTTATATATACTACCTTCAGCATTTAGAAAAGTAAGCCTACTACGAGATACGCAGGCCTAGGTAACGAAATGTGCAGGCCCATTACAGTACGCAATAAGATACATAGGCCTCTATGACATATTGCAATTCGTTGGTCTGTTACACTATGCGCAATGGGATGCGCAGGTCTACTATACGCTTCACATAATCCTGAAAACCTGTTAGCAAATTAATTGGAATTAATATCCTTGTAGTTAGTAGATAGCTTACCATCATGCATTATACGAGTGTCAATCAATAACTCACCACTCTGCTGCGCGAGTACATTTTTTGCAAACGCCAGTGTCTGTCTCTTATACACATCTAGATGTGTATAAGAGACAGCCCTCCACGCTCCTATGTTTTGTCTAGACTAGAGAACAACATAATGCGAGCCTATACAGAGGTCTTGCTACACGTTTGTCTGCTTGGTTTGCTTAGATGCGTTTCACGCAAACGCAGGTAATGGTACTCGACGTATAAGTCTAACATAGAGTGAATCAAAGACGTAGCGTTACTTGCGTTTGGTCAACGGCATCTACCCTAGTGTGAACCAAGCCATAGCGTTGCTTGCGTTTTGTTCAACGGCGTTTATCCAAGTGTGAATCAAGTCGTAGCGTTGCTTGCGTTAAGACAACAGCGTGTACCCTAATGTGAACCAAGCCATAGTGTTGCTTGCGTTTGTTCAACGGCGTCTATCCTCATGTAAGGAAAACCGTAGCCCCAGTGTGAACAAACGCTTAGTTCGAACAACATGTACGCATATGTTTGTACATTGGCGTACATTTTGTCTCGAGGTGCCCAGTTCACCTTCACTAGGCCTACAACAGATCTCAAAATAGCGTACGTTTTTTGGAACTGTACCGGTATACAACAGAGACATTCGATTCTTGTTATTTTGTTAGAGTGTGTGGTGTGCTTGATCTTGATAGTAAATAGGCCTACGTCATCTTCAATATCGTCATTTGTGCCTAAAAGAATCTTCACAATACATAGGGCCTATACGAGTTAAATGTGATCGCTGATTCATGTAAAATGCATGAATGGCCTACGTTGTGAGGGATATGCTACTGTATACGGGATGGATTGACTAAACATTTGATGACGTAACCGTATTCGTTTATCGTAAGCTTGCGAAACTTCCCTATTTCGCCGAGAGTTCGCGAATTCCACGGAGGGTGCAACAACGTGACTAGGTGCGCACAACGAATCGTGTTTAATGACGATGCGCTCAGACACTACCGACAATCACAGACGTCGTCGCTTCGTCAAGCGCATACTGGAGTCGTCGGCCAACGTTCGTACTTTAGCGCCATTGCTAGCATAGACTGGCCTACGCATGAAATGACAGCACAATCCTCGCAGACGTATCTAGAACAACGCAAGGCAAACATTCTTAATAGCTCGATAGATAACCATAACCGTTGTACAACTTACATCATCGCATTATTACCAGTCATGTAATCCAAGAACTTCAGCAATTTTGATTCGATTTATGTTTAATCGAAAAATGGGTTTCGACGGACGCACAAATTACTTCCTTATAATATTCACTACAGTAACATGAAGTTCGATATACAGGGCACAGATTAGAAAATAAACTTAAAATCTAAAACAGATTTGTTTAAATTCTTCCAATTAAAGACTATCTCTGGGATAGCTCGAGGCAGTGGTCTTAGCAGCTTTGGTCTCTTAACATTAGAATTACCGTATTTATTCAAACACCCCGGGGCGTTTATTGTTGGGAAGGGTTTCAGGGTACGTTTATTCGAGGGAGGCGTTTATTTTTCTGGTGTAAAATGGATACGTATTATACTCAAATATACACTCCTCAATTTCAAGGTAAATGTGGAACTACTTACATAAATACAGTCAAAATGTGTTATTGCGTGATTATTGATCCCAACCAGGTTAGAAAAAAATTAATTCTAATGGAGTAGAACATTAACAGAATGTGTTGAGAATGATTTGCTTCCATTAGTTTTGTTTACAGTCATTTAGAGGGGCGTTTATTCGAGGAGAATTAAACGCCCAAGGGCGATTATTTGAGGGAGGCGTTTATTCCAAATGAGGCTCTGAAAGCGGCGTTTATTCAAGGGAGGGCTTTTATTTAAAGTGGGCGTTTTATTCGAATAAATACGATAATCAAAGTCTAGGAAAAAAGATTGTCTTTATTTGAAAGGAGGAGGCCTGTATTATCAACTTGACAATGTATTTTAGTACGTACATTATAGGCTCATTTACTGCCTAACATCGTTACTGTTTTTAATAAATGTACCATTTCACTGAGTTAGATCATCCTTGGTGGACGATGGAAAACAGGGCTGTTCCTCTAGAAATTTTAATATGGCGACTTTAAAATATAGAAGTTATTCTTGTTTATTGAATGACGTCTTAGTTTAATAACCATACCCTCCGATCTTTGTTCAGAGTGTGAGAGAGCGTTCCGTTGCTTGGTAACGTCCTCTACATTTTGAGTCTCAATATCGTAGCTTCACACATGTGCTATTCTCGTACTTGTCCACTGAAGTCAATATGGTTACTACAAACAAAACAAAAACGTGTGCTGCTTCTTATTTTCGTCTCCCGGGTTGTCAGTTTTAAAATTAATATTCAACGAATAAAGACAATTAAAGCAATGCTTACTATGTATTCTACACCAAAATAGTATAAAAAATATAATTTGAGAAACAAATAATTCATTTATACAAAGATATGTACTGTAAGTTGGCATTCATCAAACTATGTCAATAATGTTTATCTTTTAATTATATTCTTTTTGATGACGTATTTTTTGTCCATAATTGTAGTGGAACTGAGTTTGTGTGCGTCACAACACGTCGGTCTGTGAGACGCGCGCGTATTCCTGAACCTCTTCAGATTGGTCAGTTGTTTAATAAGATTGGCAATCCGGAAAGCTAGGTCCATTGCGCACGACGAATGTACATTTCTTATATAACTATCCTTGCTCATTCTGTCGCACATCTTCATCAAACGCGAGCTATAATTCCACTACATAGCGCATTAAGGTTAACAAACGATCGAAGCTATTACGATCATCGGTTGAACTTGCTGGGAATGTATTCCTTAGGCGATTTAAAGAAGTCAGTTATGGATCAACAGACCTCAGTTAATGCACACGCATTTTGATCAAACCTTTAGCATTTATCATATTAATCAAATATGTCTGACTGTTTTTTGTGACATTCTATATCTTTTTGTGATCCATTTGCTAGAATGAACATGGAATGAATTTTATGAGCATCATTCAAGGCCGTGCTTGATTGAAGAAAGCCTTATACTTATAATATGAATCAAATCTACCATCAAAGTACTTAACTACTACGTCTCATCACCGCACTCATATCCGCATGTTTCTGGATTAAAGAGATTAATAGTTTTATATATCACATTTAATATTTGAATTACCATAATCACCAGTTCTATTACAAGACATAGCATTTATTGATCCTGGACGTGATATACGACTAAATGTTATTACTTCTTGTTGATTCGCTGCTAAGTTTAACCAAGCCCGCCCTCAAACATAATGAGCGACGCGTCAACTGGTTGCTACAGCAAGCAGACATCGTACAATTTGTAGTAATATGATGAGTAAATTAAGCACTCGATAGGTCAGTAACGTAACGGTTTTTATTGTCAACACGTCTGATTGAAATCGCGTCAATTTCTCCATTAACCTCATATGTTTCAATAAAATTGTGTACATTGTTATCTATAAGATATGCAAGCAATGGTATATTGGTGGTTACAATATCAAATTGAGTGTATAACGAATTTATAGCCCCTTGTGAAACACAGGATCTACTTAGAGAAGATGGAATAGAATAACACTTAATAGGTCTAATGACAATATCGATATTGAGTGAGAATACCAAGTCCTCGGTTACAGTTAGCAACTAGAGTATTGCAGGCCGTACCTTCCAGAAAACCAACCCACTTTAAAGACTCCTGGGTGGAGTGAGACATCAGGTGACGAGAATGAACCTTTTCCGCTAAGCACTTCGGTCCCTGCTGATGCTAAGGTGTGGGACCAAAGACAACCCGGTGGAACCTTCCTATATCATGCGACCTTATTTGAATGTCTACCTGCCCCTTCTGGAGCTGCTTAAGAGGTCGGATTTACGAACCAGAAACAGAGCGTGCGTCTTAGTGGGACATGCACGTATCTATTATTTTTAAATTACATTCAATTTACTCACTGCCCAAGGACTGCACAGGTGAGCCCCAGCTCATCTCAGGTTCAGCCTACATTTTGTCAATAATTGACATCATACTTCCGCTTCGATACTTCCCCCTCATACCTCCACCTTATTCCTTCACTTAATGGTCAATACCACTACCATACGCTACCATACACAACTCATTCACCACATACCTTCATACACCACCACACACCACCACCTCATACCTCTAACTCATATCACATCCCTTATACCATCTCTCCACCTGATATTGCCACCTCATCAGTGGCGTATCTAGGGTGCGGGGGTACACCCCCCCCCCACTCCCACTCCTATGCGTCCACCCCGTCTTCCCTCCAAAAAATCACGCTCAAGTACCGTACCGTTCAAAATCACCTCAAACCACCTTATTTTGCGAGCTAGCACCCCCTCACCTGATCATAGAGCCCCACCTTCACCTTTTCCCCATCAACCCCTTCCCTTTTCAAGACTGCTAGCCCCTCACACCGCCACCTCATACTTTCTTACCACTACCTCATACTACCACCTCATACCTTCCACCTCATCTCCACCATACCTCCGGCCTTAATCTGTTTTTATGTTCTTTTGGAAATACTGTGGAGTATATACAAGAAAACCCCAGGTATTTGTTTGATTATTTTAAACATAAAATGAGCTAACTTTAACTATACCTCACCAACACTATTGAGACAGTGTGGGTGTGTGTGTGTGTGTGTGTGTGTGTGTGTGTGTGTGTGTGCTTAGCCTTGAGTCAATGTGTTTGTTATTCGCATTGAATTACTCTAATTGGCGAAAATGATGATAACGAAGTCCAAATCAATAAGATTACTACGAATTCTACTAAGTTACAAGTTTCTATGGATACCAAGGTATGGGCAAGCTAATGAAAACTGGTTATGATAATTAATTTCACGCAGACGTTATACATATAAGGTATAAACCAGAGCTAGACACTACATCTTATTGACCAAGTACATTTTCGAGGTTTCTATCAATATTATACTTTAAGTCCTATTAATTATCGTTTGGTGTAACGAGATTATGTTACTGCTGCATAATACGACCTGCTAGGTCGAGTCTACACGTTGAGCAACTTCATTGTACTCGCTTTGTGTGACTCGCTACTAGCTTGTATAATATTTTTTTACGACAAAACAAAAACAAATCCAATTCATAGCCTCATAACAGACTATAGTAAAACAAAAATTGTATTTATGATTATGCTGCTGGTGGTGATTATGACGCTGTAGCTGATGACTATGATGATTATGATGCTTCTGATGATGATTATGACTATGACGCTGCTGCTGATGATGATGATGAATATGATGCTGCTGCTGATGCTGCTGATGATAATGATGGTGGTGGTGGTGGTGGTGATGCTGCTGCTGATGATGATGCTGCTGCTGCTGATGATGATGATGGTGGTGGTGGTGGTGGTGGTGATGCTGCTGCTGCTGATGATTATGATGCTGCTGCTCCTGCTGATGATGGTAATGATTATAATGATGGTGATGATGATGATGCTGCTGCTGCTAATGATTATGATGTTGTTGCTGCTGCTGCTGCTGCTGATAATGGTGGTAATGATGCTGCCTATGATTATAATGATGATGGTGGTAATGCTGCTGATTGTTATGATGGTACTGCTGCTGCTGATGATGATGATTATGATGATGGTGGTGATGATGATTATGATGCTGCTAATGCTGCTGATGATTATTATGTTGCTGCTGATGATGATGATGGTTATTATCATAGTGGTGATGATGTTGCTACTGTTACTGCTGCTGAAGATTATGCTGCAGCTGATGATGGCGAGTATGATGGTGGCGGTTGTGGTACGGTGGTGATTATGCTGCTACTGTTGCTGTTGCTGATGATTATGATGATGCTACTGCCGTTGATGATTATGATGCTGCTGCTGATGATGATGATAATAACGGTGATGATGCTGCTGATAATTATTATGATGATGGTGATGATGCTACTGCTGATGATAATGATGACGATGGTAGTGGTGGTGATGATGCCGATGACGATGACGATTATTAATAATTGTATTAATAATTAACGTTTAATTAAATTTCGTTCCCTTTTTAAGCGTTAAGGCCTATTTATACCAAATGTACTCTTATTCGTAATAATCAATAATACATATTATAGTGATAATAATGATTTAATAATAAAAAATATAATAGAAATAATAGTAATAATATTAGAAATACTAACACAACTAAATAATAATAATAATAATAAATATTAATTACGATAACAATAGCTCATTCTTGGCGGAGGTGAAGGTGACGATATGACGAGAATGATTGACAACCTAAATACAAGACAATCCTGCGGACTATAATGAAATATAATGGTGATCGATTAACTAACGACGCAGGGAAATAACTGTAAGTATTAACTTTATGATGATGGGAGTGGGTTGAGAGGAGATATAGCCTACGGGTGTACACTGGCTACGGTGACATTAGATATTGATGTAACAGCAACAAAATGTTTCACTTAAGGCAAACGGTGAACTTTTGATTTTCTCTAACAAAAAGCAACTGAACTATATCAGGTCTACCATAAACTACACACCTTTTTAAGATTAATATACCTAACATTTGAAAAAAAATATAAAATAAATAGCATAGAATCATTCAATTCTCTGAGACATGGAGCAGGGGCAGTGGCGGTGACAGGTGGTTCAGGGGATTCCTTCCCCACCTCCTCAGACAAGCATGGACCTCCGCCGTGGTGACTACACGACGTGGACGTGGTGGTATTATGTTGTCGTTCCAAACAAAGATGAACCAAGGCTCTAGGCGGTCCCTTGGTTCGGACCTCTGTTGGAATTGTTGGACCCCTGTACTGGTGGCCACCATTGGGCATGGGTCCCAAGTCTCCAGGGTCGCCCCGAAATCATTACAGTTTCCTTAACCCCCGTGTACAAGCAGAAATATCCCGGAACCCACCTCCCCAAATCACTACAGTCGTACGTTTTTACTACAGTATCATTAACGTTATTCGCCTACTTGAAGTTAGCTGACCATGGATATCGTTACGCGCATAAGATTTGTTAAAATAGCTCATCAAGCCAGATCTCCCGGAAGTGGGGTCTCCCAACATGAGGGGGAGAAGTGTGATCCACCATTGTGTTTTTATTGAACAATTGCAACACGAATACTGCATGCTTTATTGAGAGTGGACACAAATCACTGTGCATACGATACACTTACTGTCCAGTGGCGGTAATAGTCAACGTAAATCTGAATCTTTTAGCATAATGTTTTCTTTTATGTGCAATAAAATGTAGCAGTTTTGTTTTAATTTAATTAGCTTCAATGAATAATAGTTATAATGATCATGATGATGATGATAGTGGTACAGATTACTGTAGTAATTATAAAAAATAATAATCATAATAATAATTATAATTATTATTATTATTATTAATATTATTTTTATTTTTATTTTTATTATTATATAATAATAATAATAATAATACTAATTACAATTTGGTCTGAATTCTTGTGAATAATTTATAGAAGTAATGCACATATTGTACAGTATATAATAGTCCCTATACTAGCATCGAAATAAAATATGCGTTATGCTATCGCAATTGAATGGTTTGTCTATTGTGTATTAAATATTGTTAAATAATCCACAACTTTTCATTATTGCAAGTGAAAACCATTTTTCAACATACTATTTTTCATGCATAACGTTTTTATTATTTCCTTTCACTTCCCTATAGTTTAATATCTCGTTGAAACTAAATGAGTCTACTGTCAAACTCTGCGATAAAATTCTCCTGATATTCATCTGACATCATTAGCTCTTTGGGTTGCACACGTGCAGTGAGGGCGCGTTTGTAAACGCGCTTCATCACATCTTATAAAAAAATATAAAAGCTCAGGGTGTTGGCATTTTCAATGTGCATAGACAAACTGTTGAAGTGCCTTGAAATTATTTATGACGTCAGTGGATCGCTACACAAATGTTTATAACGATGAACAGTCAACCAACGTTTTAATGTCATAGAAAGGTCTTGACAATAACAATACTGTAGTAATAATAATTATCAATATCAATAATAAATTAATAATCATAATAATGACATTATTATTATAATGATAATAAAAAATAAAAATAACAATATTATTAAATAATATTAACGATAAAAAAAAAGCTTCTAAATATAACAATAATAATAACTCAAATATTGAACCTTTCTCTAAATTAAAAATCTAGTTTTTGTTCAAAAAAAAACTGACTAGAATTATATCGGGTTGTATTATGCCGTCACATGCTTGTAATGGCATCCCTACACTCAGGACCCGTATCCGACCCAACTTGACGTACTCGTGATAATTGGCTCCGCTCTCTCGAGAAATGAATTACCAAATAAAAAATGAAAATGCAGGAGAAATGTTGAAGTATACATGAAATTTAGCTATACTGATATTTTTTTCCTTTATCAGAATACAATTAATGTTTATTGAGCGGTTTATTGCCTGGCCCTTAATGTATAGGCTATGTGCAATAGACAATTTAGTCGTAAGTCATAAGCGTTGCCATAGTGAAAATCAATTGCTATTTATGGGAGTAACTTATACGAGAGCTTCTCCGTGCCACGTGGTATAACTTTCGATTACTAGCAGCATGTATTGATTGGTTCAGGAGCTGTCTCTTATACACATCTAGATGTGTATAAGAGACAGGATATAGCCTACGGGTGTACACTGGCTACGGTGACATTAGATATTGATGTAACAGCAACAATGCTTTATAGGTTTATATATTAAACTGCAAACGGTAAAAAGGGGAAAATTACTGTAACCGGGATTCGAACCCTGTTTCCTGCTGGATATGCAGACGCCTTAACCAAAATGACCGCCACTGAGGGTTTCGTCGAAAATTCGAATTTGATTGGAGGCAACTGATTTCACCCTCTTCTTCTTGAGAATTTCATAACGACAAGACAGGACCTCCAAAGAAACATTCTTTTATCTATAAAAAAAAATCCCACACGTAAAGATGTTTATGCCAGACTTAGGCATAAGTATCTAAAATTAAAACACAACGATGTGCGTGGGCAGAATTGGCGAGTTACAAACACATTACATCCTTTATCAACAATATGTTCTTGCTCGTACTGTAAGGCGTGCTTCCATAAAATCGCTACACTGTCGTTACAACGTTTTCACTGCATTCGTTGGACTGCGCAACTAAAGCTTGGTTTCCATACAATCGCTGCACAGTCGCCTCAGAATTTTAATTGCAATCCTTGCACTGCGTAACTGTCCCCGACGCAGTCAGGAACACTCCATGATTTAACTGACCAATCAGCGTCGCCAAAGGAGTCGGCAATAGCGTGTAGCAATTTATATGCCCCCGATTCGACAAACCAATCAGCGACGCCGAAACAAGTCGGCTATTACGTGTAGCGATTTTATGGGGGAAAACGGATAGTAGATCAAAGATTTTTCGAGGCTGCCATTTCATTCGACTTTCTACTTTGTTGCACAGCATTTTATAAATGTCTAGATATTATGTTGTAAGGGGATATTTTACAGACAGATGCTATCATTAAAAACATTAATATGTCCGCCATTGCAGCATCCCAAGATGATTTCAGTAGAACAGGCAGAGAAATATCTTGCTTAAACTTCTCACCAGTTGGTCACATGATATCGTATTTAAACAGTTACAATTGGACATTAATGGTCAAAATGATCCTTACAGTCATTGTCCGAAGTTGTATTCAGTCGTGTAAATAAACGCAAGAGACTCATAGGATTACTTTTGCATTCGATCTCTAATATTCTTGCTTCATTTCCCTTTAAATCGTGCTATTACTTTAATAAAACATAATGTTTTATAGACGTATTCCCCGTAGCACAATACGGGAGATAACTCATTTGCCCTCCATTTCTTTTATGGGTGAACATTTCTGTTGACAAATGCTGACATCGAAATACAAAAGTCGATAGGCTTTTTTTCAATAATATGCTTAATACGAATGCTTCTGCAACATTTTGCTAACAATATTTCTAACCATTAAACATATAATTATTATTGTTACGGTTGCACATAATTTTTTTTAATTTTTTTTTTGTCTAGCTAGCCTATGAATACTCAGACTTACGTATTGGCTCAATACTATAATACGCCCTCAGCGTGATTAGGAACACGTTTCGCTATCCATGTTATTTGTAGGTAATTTAATGCAGAGTGCTACATAAACTAATGAATCAATGGGTGCCGTTGTGTGTCATTGATTGACATAGGCCTATACTTAATTGTGACGGCAATTACAAGCTAACAAGGCTGAGTTCACATCATCAACGTCATGAATGAACGATGTGAGGTGACTGAAGAGTGGGGATCAACATTAGCCTTCCGAGGCAAAATATGCATAAATGTATTTTCTTTATTCTTGTACAGTTTTAAATCATTCGTCAGATTCTCAGTAGCCTCATACAGTGTAACATTTTTGATATCGACATTTTGCTTCTAATAGCGTTTTTTGCGTACTATATAACTTCTCCGTAAATATCGATGGATCGCCTATTAGATATAGTGTATGGCGATTATGACTCCGATTTGATATATGATATATTAGATGATAATATATTTTTTAACATGTTTGCTTGTCAAACAAATTCTCCATAGGTCTATTGGTTAAATATGGAGTAGTTTTCGTTTAGGTAGATTCAGATTTGCCATCGAAACGGCTACAATGTTTGCCTGCCATAGGTTTAAGGCTGCATACGTTTCTGTACATTTTGGTTCTCTCTTTCCCTGAAACATTTCTTCAAATACCGCAACTAGCTAGGCTTATGCTTTTGTCGTTTCGAAAACGCCTCTAACCCCTTAGCTCGGTGGTCGTGGTATAAGGCTAGTAAGTTGGAGGTTTTCGGTTCGATTTTCATTATTTACGATGCTATTACAGATAATAACATATGAGTTCGCCTATACAGTGCCATAGAATATAATGTCATATTTCGGTCTGAACATCTTTATTTTTATGTCAAATAATTTACTTCGACATTATTGACAAGGTCTCTATCACTGAAATAACGTGATACCCTCAAGCACTGAAGCTTGATCAAACTTCTAACAATGTGTTACACGATATTAATATCGTAACTCATTAGTTTAAATATAGTTAGACTAAAATACACCTGCCGATGAGTCAGCTCGAGCATAGGCTTATTGGCCGACATGAGAGATGAAAAGCAACCAGAAATAACAAGATCATTACAAAGAGAGTAAAAACATTCATCTGAAAGGCCTGAAGTCGATTTTTTTTTTCTTTCTTGACTATGGCTTTATCATAACAGCTCAATCTAAACGCTTATCATTCCAGGAATTCGAAATGGGGGAGGAGTTTCACGGGGGGATTTTACAGATGGGGTGTAGATATGGTTGGCAGTGGCGGATTAAAAAGGGGGAAGCCGGCCTGCCACCCCCCCCCCCTAAATTTTTCAAAATTAAAAAAAATGATAAAAAGAGAGAATTCTACTCAAATTTGGAGTGCCATTTCCCTTCATCTAGAGGTGCCATAATCATAAATTGTCTTATCTCAGCCCCAACCATGGAGGTAGTTCAGACCTTCCGTCTGTGGAAGTCCCTCTCTGGGCCCCTTTTATTTCAAATTCCTGGATCCGCCACTGGTTGGGGCTGATGTATAAAATTGTATGTCTATAGCACCTCTAGATGACAAGAAATGAAACTTTCAAACTTATATTTGAATGCAATTTTCCCATTTTTTTAAATTTTTTTAAATGTAGGGGATGGGGTGGGTGTCTGGCTTTCCACCACCCCTCCCCCAGCACACTTGATTCAGCCTTTGCTTATAATTAGACTATGCCTAACATTTTGTTGTTTTTTTCGCGGTATCCTGGTATAGATATTATTAGTACATGCGCATTTTCAACAACCACGGAATGACTGATGACGCAGAAGTGAACTGGTTTTATTCTGACAGTTCGGGTTAATGCTGTAGAATATTACCAAGTAGAATGTCAATTGTTCACAAACGCATTAACATTAACTTGATAAATGAACTTAAAATCATTTCAATCACTTTATATTCTATCCGCTATCAACGTATAAATTGACTCCTATAAATGTGTTTGTTGTAATTATTAGTGAATATTCAATCATCAAATTTACATCTTTTGTCAAATTTACCTCTCGTCAATATTACAATGTGTTGTGTCCAACTACAACTTAAGGAAACATTTACGGCAATTTTACGTAGGCCTAAATGTATGGTCCTTGTCATTTCAACGTCAAGTACCGACAAACGAAGGAAGGAGTGCAACGTCATTTCACGTACGACAAGCAAGGTCGTATTTTACAAAATATTACGTCAAGTAACGACAGTTAACGATGACTTCACGGCAAGTTCAAGTAAAATGCAACGTTATTTCATGACAATATAACGACGAGTAATGACGACGGTTCACGACAAGTTTAATTCTATACATCTACCTTGTCAGTAGGTATAAGCCAAATAGATAGTCCTACTCTACAAGGTCAACAAATATTCTAATAATAGAACAAAAAAAAAACTAACGTAACAAATACACTATTATTTTTTAGAGTGTCTAATAAAGTATAGCATTGTCCGACTTAAAAAAAACATTGACAGGATTATTTTATTAGATATGTGTGAAGGGGAATACGCCATCATAAAATCTGAACAAACATTTCGAGTCTATCAAAAATCTGATACTGTACACACGACTAATAAAAAGGAACGTGCAAGTAATTCATATGGCCTACACGTTAGCGGACTGCTTCAATTTACAATCAGATGAACAAATTGAGTTTTTTCGAACTATTTTTTTATTTTATTTTACCCAGGAGCCTATTATTAATCGGTATACATGAGGAGAAAGTATTATCATTAATTTTATTTACAAGCTCATACTCGATGGAAAGAACGCATTCTGCATGATTTTACGATAAGCAGAAATGTATATGAAAGCAGTGACAACTCAAGTAAATCGAAGAGTGTGTTTACGATGGTCATGAATTTAGTTCGCGTGTTATAATTATATGCTGAATGGTCACAGAATGTAGATATATATATATATATAGGCCTTCATATGAGTCACGTGACTACGTGGGCATCACAATTAATTACTTCGCTTTGCATAATTACATTCAGAGAAGCACGTACTCCACTTATCAATGTTTGTTAATAATAAATGATCAAACACAGAAATGTTAGTAAATCAACACTTAAAGACATGATAACAAACATTATCAATAGAATGTTCACATATCTGTCGAGAGTGCACTTTATCAATAATGCAAAAGCACACGTCTTGTGCAGAAAAAGCGCTGATGCACAATTCTAAGGCACAACAACTGATGTGACGAATGTTGTACTGTATAAGCACCGCGTATCAGTATAAGCCCCGTTTTCGTATAAGAGCACACTGCGATTACTGAGATATTTTACCGCGGCGTGGATTCGAACATTTACGGTAACCGCACGATAACAATAAATGATCTCTGCATATTACAATGACGGAACAAAACTTGCTATGTAAGAGTATGGTATCTTGTGACAAGTAAAAATAATGAGGAACATCGCCAATAAAAAAAAAAAAAAATGAATCTACATCACGTTGAATAAGATCTACAATTGAAATTGCTAAAAGAAAAAAAAAAGAAAAAAACCTCTTGCTTTAACTTTTTATTCGACAATTTACGATCGTATATATTTTCGAACCCCGTCTACAGTTTGTTGCAACACTAGTTGCGTTGTAATTTTATGGATTGTAAGGCGCAGATGTATCTTCATATATATTTATTATCGTGATTATTGATACCAAGTTTACCATAACTATTCCCAGCGCAGAAGCTGTTGGTACTGTCGGAACAATGCTATCGGCGAGTAGTGGTTTTGATAGTATTTTTAAATCCCATGGCCTTGTTTCAAACTTTGTAAAATGTCAGGATCGTTATCGATATTGAAATAAGTCCCATCTGATATATTCGTAATGAGGTTCAGTTTACCGAACAGAGATATGTTAATATCGCTTTTAGATTCTATTTAAATAAAGAAAATAAATATATAAATAAATAGGCCTAGGCCTAACGGAAAAATATATTAGTGTATATTAAACAGTATAATATTCGAAAATAATAAGGAAAATAGTACGTTACCATCCACAGTGGGATTGTAGTGACGTCTATAGAAAGTGTATAAGTATTTAGAATTTACAAAAAAAAAATCTAGTTAGACTGGTTACAGCTCATAACTATCATTAGGCCTCTATCATACTGCTGTACGTCACAAGACGTAAATTACAAGACAATCACGCCTTATACTAGCATTACGTCTATAACGAATTCACTTTAATCGGTACTAAACGTCCACTAAGCTATGCCTACCATAGAACTAATAATGTTGTTATTAGATAGGCATAGGCCTACTGTACACGAGTGCATAAGTGTGTTACGTTCTAGAGCGTGTGGGCTTACTTTTCAATGAATACATATATCATTAAACCTACATTAAATTAGGGTGCATTTCAGTAAAACGCTGGCGACATTGGCGATTCCCCCTGCAACAAAATATTACCTCTGCGTCAATATCCAGGAGAAAAAGCCTCGAATCCTCTGAAAACGTATTTTCCAGTAAAAAATGTCGATATTTCAATGCATCGGTTCTTACAGTACATATTGTATAATACATGGTACTAATTTTGTTTTATATGGATGAGGTCTCGTTTTTGCTGGGGCCTGCTTTTTGCTTATTGAAATTTCAATATCTGTAGTAGAAGGTTTTAGCTAAGATTTCACTATAAAAATTACAACACAAAATATTAAAAGTAAACACTTCGACCACAGTGACAGTTTCAAACTCCCCTTAACCCATAATTAATTAATGTTTTACGTCTAGCCTCCCCACCCCCACACCCCACCACCAGTGCATGCAGTGATTTAGCTCAAAGTTGTGCGTGTAGGGATTGAAAAAATATTCAATAGCATATTGCATTAGAACTATTACAAATTAAACAATGAATTATATTCATTGGTCGTTAATCTAAAGCTGGAATTTGTAACTAAAAACTGTAACGTAATTTTTTAAAAGCCTTAAAAATGAGAGTGATGGTACGACTAACCTCTGAATCAGTATAACTAACACCATAGTTACTTATATTGCTTTATTTTGCTCCATCGTATCTCACAATGGCCTTTGTAATAACATGTTTATTTCATAATTGTTGAACATTGCATCGATTCGTTGGCACACGCATCACTGTTCTTGTATGAATGCCACGGGTTCAGAAATCAGTAACGGTTTTTAATAGTGTACGAAGTGAATGACCTACTTTACTCACCACACTGTCACGTGATACTACAAAATCGGACATTTTATTCAAAGTTGACGAATTATAATATACATAAATAGGTCAAAGAAGAAGAAAAAAATATATTCATAGAAAAGTACTAAGCATGAGTGTCAAAACACAGATTTTATAACCATGTTAGAGTAATGAAGTTACCTCAAGTCCATACCCTTGATGCTAAAATCAATAGCTGTCGTCCTGATGAGGCTCGTCACTACGCAGACTATTCTTGAGACCTTCATACTAGCTAAAACACAACGCAATCATTGCTCATTCACTTTCGAGCAATTTATATATCACTTTTTACTGTACAACCAACTAAGGGGAGGCTGTCTTCATGATTGGGGATGGATTTTGACGAAATTGTATTCTCGCATATCTTCAAAATGGTGACGCGATCGTTCCTTAATCGAGCGATTCCTTCAAGTGGAACTGATTGGCAAATTACTCCGCTTTGAAACAGTTTGTTTACTTCTCTCCCCCGGTTTAAGGACTGACCGCCTCTTACTATTCAGTATATTGGGTAAAGAATTACTTCATTAAACTACAACCTTTAAGGCTTTTGTTCATGATAACGCTTCATAGGCCGCCGTAAACTATTAACGTAAATGTCCGATAGTGACTGGCGTTCGATATTCGGACAATAGTTGCAATATCAACTAGAATGCTTCATGAATTGATCAAATAATAGAGAATGAATCAAAGAAGTGTGTTGGAGATTTATTAGGTATTCCCTACATGTAATGTTTGCATTCGTGTCATCTATCCATGATCCTTAATTAATGCACAGAATATCGAAATACCATCACGTAAAACATCCGAACACAAAATAAGTATTTTTAAATATAATATTGAAAAGCTTTAAAATCATGTTCTGAATAAACCAACAGCCGTAAAGTTTTTTTGTTCACACAAGAGTAATTTAGACGCGTTTCAAGTAAACGCAAGCAACGCGTTTAAATTGCGCTTTAGTGTGAACAAAATCTCCCAGGTAAGTCTATGATATTAGGCCAGCAGATATTGACCTAAGAAAATGTGGAAAACTCATGTTTTCAACAAATTATGTTATCATCCTATTAACTATATTTCAATTTTACACAGCATTAATAATATTTTCAACAAAAATACATTGGATAAACGTCATAAACAGTAAAGCGTTTGGGTTGTTTGTACATGCGTAAAGCAATATTTGAGATATCGAACCATCATTTATTTTACTTGTATACATTTTATTAGCTTTCAGAGGAATTACACTGCCGCTGCACGCGCGTAAAAAGCAGTCATAGGGGTGTTTTTGTACAGTGCTTTTTTATTATGAAATATTTCATTGTTTCAAGAAAGTTTAATTCGAGTCTGTAGGATACCACGTTTTGTCCAGAAGGATTTGGATTTTATATGTTTTAATTTCAAACTATCTTTTTTTTCTGTACGTGAGTTTCTTACAAGAATTCCCTGTGGTTAGCTTGGGATGTATTAGCTCGTAGCATTGACATACATGACCGTTTCTGCTCACTCACCTCTTGTGTGTTTACGTAAGCAAGCAACAATAAAGGGATGTTTTCTTTTCTGAAAACATGCAAGAGTCTTATGGTAAAAATATTACGGTAAATCGGAGAGCTGACATACAGAATAACATAATCTGTGAACCTGTAGACAGACAAGTGTATGTTGTATCTAGGTCTGATATAACACGGAGTATTTTGTACTTCTAGGGAGTTAAGTGTCATCGTACTAACTATTTTCATGTGCAAGTATAGCTAGGTTTCACAATAGGGCCTATAACTCGTTTGACGCCAATCGAAAGCCCCGTCCAGACTACCAATTCTTTGACAAGAAAACTGTTGTATGTCCATATATAGGGATGATGTGCCTATATATGGTAATGATGTGATGTCATCATCACTATATTTAGGCATGTCACATGTTTTTGTCAAATGTGATAGTCTGTACAGAGCTTTAGAGTGGCGTAGCCAAAGGGCTTAAGTACAATCCCGTTCCCCGTTATTCATGTTTCTAAAATTTACCTGTACAATAATTCGTATACAAAATACAATAGGCCTAGTTTCATCATGGTTTAAAATGTTCTGCATAATGAATAAACTGCTATAAAACAATATGATGTTCATTTTGATTCTTTAATTCCATAGAAATTTCACTTTATTAATACATTAATATTTAAAAGCAAACGGGCTGAGGTCACGTAAGATAGCCATTGCCATATTGTAAAATTTTTTCAGGGGCGTCGCCCCTGGATCATGACCGGGGCCCTTCGCGCGGACCCCTGAACCCTCTGCATTTGGTTCCTCGCTTCGATCAGAACATTTCCCCACGGACCCACACTGCCCCCCCTACAGAAATATCTACGCCAGTGGAGCTTTATTCCCACCCTCGTATACTTGAGCTACTATAGTACCTGTGCGTGTGTGCTAGCCGATTGTGGCGCCGTTTTTTAGAAAATACGAATCCGCTAAGCTAGGCCTACTGAATTTCACACTCTTTCCACATGAGTATAGAGGAACAGTGCTAGTTCTGTATAGTAATTCTTCGCCATATCATAATGGCACGACGCATTTCGTATTTAGCCCCACAGTAATTGGCCTATGCCTAACAGAATTAAGCAAGGACTTCTTACGGTCATGAAATTATCGCCAACCTTAGTCACTAGGTATCATTAGCTACGACTTCTTATCCGTTAATAAAGGATGTATATATGTCTCTGCATTTTTTATTACTTTAAAAACTCATTCTAATCTAGGCCTGTTTGAAAATAACAATATCTTCGAGGTAAATATCTCCAGCCTGAATGCAAGCTATAGTACGCACGTGACCCCACGCAGGATGCTTGCGTGGCCACACGTATAAGTCTTGGTTCAGCCTAGATAAAATTTAGACACGTTACAAACGCAAGCAACGGTATCAAAATTACGTCAGTCTAGAGGTGGCTCGAGAAATTTGCTAACTGACGGTCCAACAAGTCCGACAAATGAGTCCCGGAATAAAATCCATAGTGGGTTTTGTCGTGAATTTTATTTTCACACCACCTCCTCCTTCCCCCCTCTGGTCGCCGATTGCGCCGCTACGGCATAGACCCAAAGCAGCTCAACATTTTACCAAGAGATACATAGGCATAGGAATTGGAATGTATACCTTATCTATATGAGTTGTTTCAGAAGAGAAATTTGGAGTAGGAATCACGATTAGCTCCCATGTGTTGCATACGAAGTACCTTAGAACTTTGAAGGATTTCAAATGAAATAATGACTAAAATAGATCAAACGCGGAATGAACATACCGCAATCGTGCTTATTAGGCCTAAAAATCTTCGGTATATTTGAGTTATCTAGGACATTTAATTCATACCCTTTTATCAAACAGCATACGTCAATGAAAATATTAAGCAAATTGAAAACAAGGTTTTATGAAGGAAGTATAACTGAAACATATTCTGTTCTACAGTAGCCTATTTGATTAACCTCTGCTCTTGTCTTAATCTGTATTTTTGCAACAGCGCCATCAAACAACGAACGAACGTAAATTACTGATAAATAGTTTTTAACATTAGTGTCTTAGACATTGTTTTACCGACCAATCGTATCAGCCTTTCCATAAATGAGTTTTAAATTAGGTTTATAAAGGTAACAGAATGCTATCCGCTGATTGGTGGAGAGTTGGCACACATGGTATCCAATGAACGACAACCGTAACACTACACATGACCTCGGTACTGTATGGCCTTAAACTCGTTATGTTTTAATATTCTTAATATTAGGCCTAGTAATCGAGAGCTTACTTGATATGACATAGCCTGCAGGCTTACTCAGTACTTGGTTCGGACTAGATTAGAGCTCAAGACGAATTGACTCTGACTTATCTTCAGGCTAACCTATAATAGTTTGCAACCATCTAAATAATGTCTGCACTTTGATCGACCATCATAACCACCATTGGCGCAAAACGCGTTTCGACGCGCCCTATAGGTAACGCATGTTTCATTGATTTCAACGCAGTTTCATTCATCACTCCCCTTCTTATTATATAGTACTTTTTAAAGATTCATAAGTCACTTTAGATTTGTTGCATCATATTATTATTAATTGCTTAAGGAGTCCCCATTCGTATTATAGTTACTAGTGTTATATATTCATTTATGCAAAATCTATATATATAATTTCATTATTCACTTTACTTCAACGATATAAATTATATGACATTTGAAAATTGTCTCATGTTGTACAGTATCTGTCGATTGTGTATTGTGTCGAATATGCATTTATTTATTCTTTTCTTTATTTCTCATAGAAATTCATACTTATTGTACTTCATACTGTATTTTATGCATAATATTTATCCTATATGAACTGTCTTTTTTTTTTTCTTTTTTTTTTTTTGGTAGGCTAGTTAGATAACAAAACAATTAGAGTGCCTGTTAGTAATGTTCTTGCTGACCACCGGTTAACAGTGGTCTCAAATTGCAAGAAAACAGTGCAGCGGTTTTGGTTCCCTGCACTAGTTTGTTTTTGTTGTTTTTATTTTTTAGTTAATTTTAGGATAGTCTGTTCTATTTTTCTCTGTTCTTTGAATCTCCTGGTTCCTTTTATCTGCTTTTTCTTTCAGTTCACATTACCATAGTTTCCTTAAAATCGCTACACTGTCGCTACAGTGTTTTCAATGAAATGTTGTACTGCGAAGCAGTCCCCGACGTCATCGGGAAGGCTCCCCGATTCGGTCGAACAATCAGTATCACCGTGTAGCAATTGTATGGAAACCAAGCTTCACTGGAACATGGCGCTTAGAGACCTTGTTTTTTTTTGCCCCTTATAAATCGACCTCTATTATTATTAATGTTACCACAGCAGTTTAAGACGTGATACTAATAACTGTAATGTTTCTATTATTATCATTATTATTATATCTTCTTCTTCTTTATTTTATTTTATTTTATTTTATTTTATTTTATTATTTATTTATTTATTTATTTATTTATTTATTTATTTATTTATTTATTTATTTATTTATTTATTTATTTATTTATTTATTTATTTATTTATTTATTTATTTATTTATTTATTTATTTATTTATTATTATTATTATTATTATTTATTTATCATTATTATTATTATTATTTCCTTTTTATTTTCATATTAAAAGAAATCAAAATAATATTTATAATACTATGTGTTAATGTCATAATATATGATGATAATCATTACAATACTACATCATGATAATAGTAATACTTGCAATACAAATATTAAAAACAGTCATAAGGCTAAGAGATACTCGACGTCATACAATAATTATAACAACTGAATTTCACAGCAATTAACCATATTCCCAATTCTCAGCAATAATCTACACTGATTTCATATTGTGCATTGAGATATGAAATGATGTGATTGTTAGGCAGGCGTCCGTTGACTCTATTTGCTAAGCGTCAGACTAGTCACATAGTCGTTGCCGGTTTTTGAAAACGAGTCCGAGTGCCGCTGACTACTAAATCATCGCCGTCATTATCCAGGCCTTCGAAACTAATTTCTTGCCAATAATTGATTCCGTTATTTCAATTCTCATTTATGGAAGAGCGATGCTACAGAACATGTCTGGCAAATAGAAATTTACTCAGAGAATTTGCTTCTTTACTTATTCATATAGACCTCTCGTTTATATCCATTCTATAGTTTAGTGTCTATAGATTTAGTGGAATTGAATCAATTGTAAATTGTCACATAACCTTTCAAGGAGAGTAGAGAAAACTAATTTACCCAGCATTCAACAGTGTAGTGTGTCTCCAGAAGTAATTATCCTTCTCAGTACTGGAGGCTTATATTTATCATTTGAGGCCTATTACTGTAAAGTACAGTTAATGATTAAATAATAATAATAAAACTTACCACTAAAAAAATATAATCATATATCCACCATAATTATTATAGTTTAATAATAATTATTGTTATAATTTTTAAAAACAAAATATAAGGTACAATTATCATGATAATATAATATTTATTACCTATTATATATTTACAATAACCATTATAGGACTACATATAATACTTACAAAGTTATTATTATTTTAATATAATAATGATTATAAATGTTATATCCATATATATTATATTTGGTTATATTTCAGCCAAGTTGTTACTCATATGTATTTTCTTTTAAGCTTCAATGTCTATTACTAGTACAATATCTAATCTGACAAATTGTGTGTACTGTAATACATACCTGTATTAACAGTGTAATATATGAATAGGTTATTAGCTATTTTTGTTGTTCTTACTTCTGCCCATAGTCTTTAGGCAGTTTAAGCATTATTTATTATTTATAAATATATGAACTATGATATTATGGTATTATTTATTTATGTGTTTTTGATCCTTTGGAAAATAAATTTCATTTACTTCGTATTTTGACATTAAATCGAACTTGAACTTGGATTGACATTAAGATGAACTGCCATAAATTCTGATCCTAAATAGACCGTTCTTCCTTGGATAGAAAATTATTTTAAAAACATTTGTGAAGCCTAACGACGAACAAGCAGTGATGCTAATGATGATAATGATGATGAGGAGGATGATGATGATGATGATGGTATATGATGATGAGGATGATGATGATAATGATGGTAATGATGATGACGACGATGATGGTGAAGATAATGCTGATGATGACGCGATGGTGATGATGATGATGATGATGATGATGATGATGATGATGATGATGATGACGGCGATGACGCGACGATGTCGATGATGATGATGACGACGATGATCATAATCATGATTGCTCACTTGAATTTAAGGTCAGATTATATTTATGTAGTTGATATTGGGGTAAACAAGAAAAGTAAATATTCCACCCACTTAAATAGTAAGTCTGTTAGAAATGATATTTTAACAAAACTGACAAACTATATATCGGTATAATAGTCACATACCATTCAAATAGGCCTATACAAATTAAACTTACACTTACGCTAGTCTATACGAGTTAGTGACTGCAGGTCTACTTGCGACAGTTTGACAGCAACGTAATGACCTTTACGGAGTAGGAATCGAACGTAACTGACCAATCAGAACAGGGCCAGCAATACGCGTATGTCCCAGAAACACACACAAATTTACGTACGTTTAGGCTGTCGTTTCCGGGGGGTATTCAAGGGGTGGGGCTTATAATGCCAATGCGCTGATATGTGAACTAAGGCCTGGGTATGGATTTCTGTACTATCATTTACTATTACTAACTCCAACAATTATATTCCATCCTTTGAAATAACAGTTTTATATTACTTTGTTATGCAAATAATGGCCATTTCTTATACGACGATAAAGTAAACACGACAACTACTATTCAAAAACAGATACACTGACAGGGAGCACAATACTTAAATAAAAACATGGGGGTTTTTTCTCTTCGAAAAATAGTCAGTAGAAACAGGTTGGTTGAATCAAAATGCGTGTAAAATTGATATTACGCACAATACCACCATTATTGGAACGGCGGAGCACTTGCGCGAGTGCAGCCATTTTAAGACGAAAATGCACACATGCTTTTTGGCGTATTACTTATATTAGCACTGTGTCCTTCGAATAATTCTATGGTAATGCCGTATATGGTAAATATTATCTTAAAGAAAACGTTGTGTAAAATCGACTCAAGATGTGTCTAATCATGTAGAAGTATTGTTAACTTCCGTTTACAACCACGGGGGTCGATATTATTGCACCCTAGATTGACATTAGTAAACAAATGTAAATTCTGAAATTGACAACCGTTCACATTCGTTTACATCTGTTAGACTGACGAGGAAATTATGACGAAGTAGCTGCTCCCCCATTATAATACAAATTTGTTTGACACGGATCTACATGGGCCTTGATAATCTACAGGGGGAGATAAAAATAATATTAGTTCTTGTACTCACCGAACCTAGCGTAGTAAAACAGCGCAGTAGAAGGCCGATAGGCGAACGCACCTGCAGACAACACTGGGAATGGACCAAATACCCTGAAAGTTAAATAATGAGTTAATTTAAATTCTTTTAACCGTCAAAATATGGTGAATACATAAATAAATATACAAATAAGACCAATAATCTATGCATATGGATATTTTTAATTAAATTTGAAACCCAAATATTGATTAAATATAAGAGGTCATCGCCAGGACAGGAATAAGTTAGTAGTGCTATTATATATGCGCATCCAACATATTTTCTTTCTTTTATTTTTGATTCATTCTTCACAACCAATGGCAGCCGAAGTTGAATTTCAGCATTGTATTTACAAGCTTTCCTACATTATAATACAATTTAAAATATTGTACAGCAATAAGACCATTATTGTAATTACAACTACAAGCATAATTACAAAAATTACAATTAATATCAATATAATTACCAAAATTACAATACCAGTAACACCATTATTATTATTATTATTATTATTATTATTATTATTATTATTATTATTATTATTATTATTATTATTATTATTATTATTATTATTATTATTATCATTATTATTATTATCATCATTTTTATTATTATTAATAATATTAATATTATTATTATTATTATTATTACTATTATTTTTACTAATATTATTATTAAGGCATAAGGAAAAACACACTAAAATAAAAAAAAAAACGTCAAAGCGTAACCACTAACATAGCAAACAGCAACAAATCAGGGATATAAAACTGGAAAATTTCGTAACAGTAACAAAAGAATAAAAGATAGACGTATGTCCAAAGAAAGTAAAAATAGACAAAAATAAAAGAAATAATGAAGAACAGACCCGTGAGTCTGCGTCACGCAAATATAAGTAGAGATGTAGGTCATCGCCACGACACGAATACATTAGTAGTGTTATTATTTATATGCGCATTGCACAAAAGAAATAGATGAATGTCAAAATAAAGAAAAATAATAGACAAAAATATAGCGATTGAAGACCAAACCGGCGAGTCTTCAATTTATCTCTTTAGCAGGTGTCCCAGGTCGGAAGAGTCTCCCGGACATCATTCCGCAATACCGCGAGTAAAAAAAAAACAACCCAGAAACTAACCTACCTCCTATAAGTTCATTGTTAAAGCTCATTAATCTAGACCTACCGGAAGAGGGTTCTCAAGCTTCAGCTAGATCTAACGGAAGGGAGTTCTCAAGCTTCATCTAGATCTGCCAGAAGGGGGTTCTCAAACTTCATCTAGATCTACCGGAAGGCGGTTCTCAAGCTTCATCTAGATCTACCGGAATGGGTTCTCAAACTTTATCTAGATCTTTGCCGAAAGGGGGTTCTCCAAAATTTGGACCCCATGCTTAAGGGTCAGTACAAACAAACATAACATTCACATTTAATGAATTAGGCCTAGCTGAACTACTGAGTTCACATAATATTTATATATACGACCGTTCTCATTAATACAATTATTTTTAAGATTATTTCTGGGGAAAAAAAGACTAGGCTGGATGTTTGCTGTTGTTGAAAATTACATTTAAATAAAAATAGTGAAAGAAGTAATGAATGCTTTGTGGTATATTATCTTTCAGATGGTGAAAAAACGACAGAAAAATACCAAAAAATATAATTGGTTGACTAAATGACAATTTGGCTGGTTGGTTGATTGAATTAGGTTTATTTCTGGGAAAAAAAGACTAAGCTGGATGTTTGTTGTTGGAAATTGCACTTAAATAAAAATAGCAAAAGAAGTAAATGAATGCTTTGTGGTATATTATCCTTGAGATGGTAAAAAAGGACAAAAAAAACCCAGCAATATAATTAGTTGAGTAAATGACTGTTTGGCTGGTTGGTTGATTGAATTAGGCTATTAAGATAAAATAATATTTTAGATATGTAAATAAGGATTGATTGATTGATTTTGATCCTTTGATTTATTTGACTCATCGTTTCGATGAGAGTTATATTAATATTAATTTTTTAGTCAATTGATGTGGACAAATTTTATATTTCTAAAAAATAGGGGAAAAAACATAAATTATGTATATATTTTCGATTTACCTATGAATGAAATAATGATATTTCAACATTAGTATATTTATTGCTTTATCCTTAATGATCATAAACAAGAAAGTGCTTTCAATAAATAAAGAAATCATATCATATATGAAAAGGTTGGTTGATGTTAAAAGTCATACTTACGTAGGCCTATTAATTTTATTGATGATGTGTATTGAGTGAATGATTTTACTGTTGTATTGATGGTATATTGATGAATAAAGTTGGTGGTTTACCACAAAAAGCAAATGAGATGGCTGTTGAACCATCGGCATATAAATCTGCTGAATATCCTGCCAAACATATACATCATCAATGTTTGATACAGTTGATTCTTATTACATCTGATACTGTCCCTCAATGCAAATCATTGCTGCTTGTTGTTTAGAAGAGAGCAAGCCTTTCAACATGTTTATTAATAAACTCATCAATGAATCGCGAAAGTAGATCGAATTATTGCCAAGAGGATGATCCCTGATATCATGGTAATAACATAGACTTTCGTTACGACTTTCAGACCTTAAACTAACGCATGCAAGCGGAACCCCCGGCTAAGGTGTTCTTTTTAGAGTGAGATGTAAAGATTGTAATGACAGATCCTGAAGGAAGAAAACTATTTCCTAAGCCCCTACGTACAGGGTTTTTGGTGATGAGAACCATTTTGCCGAGAGCAAGATTTATTCAAGCTTCAGACTCAGTTGTTAATGGAGGGGTAAACTTTAGTCCTGGAATATTTTTGATGGAGTGGCCAGTAATGTAGGATGGGGTAAAGTTTGGTATTATTTATTCAGGTTTTGGTACAGTAAGGTACAGTATTACCAAATAACCCCAGAAGTGATTCACACGGTCGGGTTGGTAGTGGCGCATAATCAGTATGGGGCGCTATAAGTTATTAAAAAAAACCATAAAAACCTCACAGATACACGAGCATCGATCTACCGTAACGCACATGATGAAAAAGCGTTCGTAGCTGAAAAATGCTATCCTCGACTAAGAAAATGTACATTTTTCATTTTAAGTTTAACGGACACACTTTATTATAAAAATGTGCCGCTGTTGTGAATTGCACGTTCAAATAAATAGTGTTATTATTAGATATTCAAAGAGTAGTTACTTAAGGCTAAGTATGTATGCACATAATAATTCGTATTTAGCAACATTTAATATTCGTCAATACAAATACAATATATATGGTCGTGCGGACGGTGTAATTTGACTGAAAAACATGCAATTATAATTACACAGTGTTTAATGAGTTTATAAGACCGTTTTCTCCAGAAGATAACGTCAAAGTAAAGACACGCACGTTTTATTAGGCCTGGAGTGCACGTTACCGTAACGTGTACATTAAAAAGGAGTAAATCCACTATATATCCGGATACGCGGCTATACATCGTTGTTAACAATAATTGGCCATTTCATACTCAGGCACTTGGTTTTAATCAACCTCTGTAATTAATTACAAAATAGGTGTTTCAGGGAAACCTGTCGTACAAAGTTTCTTCACGACAAAAGTACGATAGGTCAGTGAACTTTCTGATGTTATCTATGTTAATAAGTCATTGTGTAAATTATGGCTAGGTATATCCAACACAAAGAATTAAATAATAATTATGAGTATGGATTTATAAAGTGCATAATGCTTAAAGCCTCTATGCGCAAGACCTTTGTTGAGAGTTTGAATCCCTATGAACTAACTACTCATTAAAAAGTCTAAAACAGTTTTAGTAGCTAAGGGTGTTGTTTAGTTTCATAAAAGAAGCCACTAAAATACATAGATCTTGAAGGACCTATGTCAAAAGCATCTTCATTTGGAAAATAATGTTCTTAGTTTGATTTTTTTTTCATAAAACAGAGTTAGCGTTCAATGCCTTTATCGACATTACAACTAATAATGATGGTTTGAATGACGTCACGACAATGGCTGCCGTCCGATGTACCGGTATTCCTTGACAAAATAAAGACGTTGGTAAGTCTGGATAAGCTTTCCTAACTGATAGAAACCTTCGTCGAATAAGAATGCTCAAATGCAGGAAGATCTAAACACTCGATTCCAGCCAGCACACTACTTTCTTAGCGCCAACGCTTTGGTCAGTGTGTTACGTATAATAATATGTTATTATAACTTAAACCGTGGCTTAAACCTACAACTACATCTAATCAATCAATCAATCTGGCAATCAATCAATCAATTAATCAAGAATCAAAAAATTATTCAATCGATCGATCAATCAAAATCATTTATATAACGCCGGTATCCATAACAACATTTTACAATTTGTTTTATTGACAATGAGTACAAAGAGGCCTATGCCTTTCAGTCTTTTCTCCAATATTCACATTTGGGAAAGTTTTAGTTTGTATAGAAATAGCGTAATGTCTACTGCTCTTCGATATCCAGCATACTTTTTCAACGGTCAATATATCTCTCTGAGATAGATCCACTAACATGCCCTCAAATAGTGACCCAATCTGTATCTATTCTATTATATATTATATGTTTGTATCATATATCAATTATATATAGGCCTATATATCACATCTAGATGTGTATAAGAGACAGGATAAATACCTATTTAATATAATAACAGCCAATCACAGAGCGGACAGACCAGCCAATAAGCAGGTATAAATGTCGGATCAGATATATGATGGCGTAATTAAGCCCACGAGACTGGAACGCAAAGCGTAAGTATGTCCATATCAGAAATACACAATAGTTGGTGTAATTGTATCGAATACCCATTGGCTTGCATTACTAAAGTACGGACATAAGTGGTCTATGATAAGCAGTTATGTATTCAATACACACCACTTACGTTATCATTGTTCACGGGATCCAGTACAGTTACCTTAACAAATCAATACTTTATAACATAAATACTTTATTATTACTTGATCACGTTTGGAATCGAGAAAGATTCCAATCGAACACAATAGGTCTTGTTATCATCTTCCTAATTATGTATCATCCACAAACCATTGGTTCTCTGTACGCACGCAGGAAAAATATATTCCTAGCATCCAAGAGAAAAGGTTAAACATATGCTAAATTAAATTAGAGTTTGATTTCTGTAACTAACTGTTGCCACTATAAATTTAAAACTACAATTTAAAACTAATTAATTAATTAAGAATACAGCGAATAAGACGGGAATAGATAGAGTGCATTTTCACTAGATGAAAGTCGTTTGAGTCTGTGGTCTGATAATGACAATTTATGACGCCAGTCATCTCAGAAAACCATTCTTATTGCTTGTGATGTTTCGGTGGTTGCCTAAACAGTATCCTAAACCGTCCCTAGATTTACGATCGATATACTAGTGTCCTCTATGTCAGTAACATTAAGCTCTATTTTGTCAGATTTGTAGACGCTACACATCCATCTTGCGAGTGCAATTCGTGTCGTGCTTTACCAAATGTATATAATAACTCGAATTTGACCATTCTAAAGGTTAGGGTTAGAGTGCGCCCTCACTAATCATCAGGCAATCCGGCATTTTATCAGTTTTATATTTTTAGTAGACATTTATAACACCATATTTTGTCCATTTGTTTATTACAAAATTTATATTAGAATGTTTATTCATTAAAAAAAAGAAAACCAGAAATAAATATAAAGTATTTTTTTAAACAAATAGGCCCCTATATACAATATACAAGATTACTCATTTTTCACAAATATAACAAGATATTACTAAAATTTATTTTCCTGGATACACTTACACACTCACAAAAATGACTTTAAACTTAAAATAACAAGTTACAGATGGTGCAATAACTCTAAACCGTCTTGCGGTAATTACATAAACATTTTATAATATGTAATGTAATGCTTCGAGAACTAGCGTTGTTCTACTACGCATGTGCATCTGAGGGTGAAAAATCAATCGAATCCACAACAATGCCCCAGTTGGTTAAGACAATAGGAAATCCGAGGTTCGAACATCTGTCAGGCCAACTTTTTTCATACTCGCAAATTCCTATTCTTAGCACCAAACAATAATATATTCCCATGACCATAAAATTAAAAGGCAAGAATCTTAAATTAAATATACTACGGAAGAAATATTTATAGCATGGTACAAGAAAAGTGTAATCGACTTGTGATCAAGGGAAAAAACGCCTGAATTCATTACAAACCTAATTCTCGTAATATTCTGAGAGGGAATTAATGATATTCACGGACATCTTCTATTTGTCGATACAATATTATTTATGAAATTATTAGCTTTCATAAAAATGTTGTCACCGTATGACTCACAAAAGAAGGCTAGATGAGAAATGGCTTAATTGCAAATAAAAAAGCACCAACGTTGTACAGTCGATAATCAACTGTGAAGTTAGAAAGGCTTATTAAGATAAGTCTTCGTGATCCGTGTATCTGCTTTGAAGCATGTCCATACGTTGTGACCTAAAGTATACTCTTAAATCGTGACGTACACACAAAAGCCACCAACACAGAGAATTACAGTACTGGAGGTCAATTTGAAATTTATTTGTCAATATATTATTATTATTTGATTAATATCTATTATTAGGACTGTATTTGTTTGTAAGTTTAATATTATTATTATTAGGCTTACCATTAAGAGAGGCGTATTTGAAATTCCACTTTAAAATAAGACAATACGAAAAATTAATTTCATTTAATTTAAACCATCAAAAATAGTAAATATTGCAAATCAAGGCCGAAGTAATGTGATCGCAAATACCACCCACATTATGCTTAAAACCACAAAAACTAATAATAGGTAAAAACAACTCACAAACTTAAAAGCCAAGAGTGAGTAGCAATGTATTTATTAGCACGTTGTGTCTTCAACCGCCCGCACATGTTGTTAAAATTTGTGTGTCGTTCATCATGTTACCCAATATTAAATATTACGTTTCAGACGATTTAAATCATTAACTTCATGGCCACCGAGTTTTGACGCCTTTATGTCACCTAAATTATTAAATAAATAATGATTTAATGATTGCTTTTATTCTTTATTATTGTAGGCCTGCAGTACAAGAAGGTGTTTTTAGCAGGAATGAACCGATTTACCTGTTAATATTATTGTTTGATGTTTTGTCCTACCTGTCGTGTGATTGTATTAAATGCTCAGTACGTTCCCAAATACTTGCGAAAATAATCTCTCGCAAGTGATTCGGGTTGGAATCAAACCCAGGACCTCCAGTAATCTGTACAGTCCTTTTTCGCGCGCCCTTAATGTTCGCGATAAAACGACGATCGCGAAAATTTCTGGATGATGAGTTTTGTCTTCAAAAACAAGGCTATAGGCCTAGCTAGTATAAAACTAATATTCCTTCAATAAGATTTCATAGAAACGGTCTTGCTTCTTCTTGTATTATTTTTCAACCATTCAATCACATTTTAAAAGTTAAATACAGTATTATTATATAAAAGATTAACGTCATATTCTTATTCCGAAAATGTTATCTTGGCTAGTAGGCGACATCACGCTTCACATCACACTTCACACAGCCAGACAGAGTACGGTAGGCCTAGTACCAGTGGTGGTCTATTTTCCTAGCTAAGCCTATGCCTATCTTAAATGGAATAAATATCACAGCATTGTATTTCTTCTACAATACGGATATTTTAAAATTAGTTTGTAATTAACTATTACAATCCTTTTGTAAAACATATCAATGTTTTTTTCCTTCTTTGTTGCGAATGTTAGGCCTATCGTTTGAAAAAGCTTGGTCAAGCTAGCTGGCAGGATGGAGTACATGAAGTAGGCCTTGGCCTACATAAGTTAGCTAGCCTAAAAATCTTGAGGGAGGAGATTGCTAAAAAAATTGGGAAAACCCCAACAAAATAGGGAGCTCCAGCTATAATATGGGCTAAAAGAACAAAATAGTAGGTTTCTGCATCATGCATCAAAACTATTTCAAATGTAAAATCGCGAAAATATAGGGCCTCAAAAAAAGGACTGTACAGTAAACTAGCCTGGTGCCTTGACCACCGAGCTATTCGGATCGTGTTCGCGTCAGAAGATTTAAACCTCACTCCTATTACACAAACACTATTGAGTTTATTATTGTTATTTTCATTGTCAAACACTATTGGGTTATTATTGTTGGGTCACTATTCGGGTTATTATTGTTATTGCCATTGTTATTTTTGTTATTATTATAATTTTTTTATTGTTATTTCTTATTGCTTTTGTTAAAAAAAATAATTCAATTGAGGCTTCGTGAATGAGAAGTAGGCGCTTATGATCAAAAGTGGTGTGCGTATGAATATGAAGCTTTCGATTAGTTCGACGACGAAATGCTAGAAGGGAATCACTCATGCGTGACCGTTCTACCGGGCGTCCTACGTTCTCTCTAGCTCTGCATACATAAATTTACGTTCTCGCATGCGCAGATGACTTTTAGTGACGTCATTACGTTCTACGTCCTACCGTCGTCGTACAATCGAAAACGCCCTTTATATCGAGGATGGCATTGTTATAGTGAGAGTCAAATACAGGGTCATTGTAGCTGTCATTCAAAGCAATCATTATCTAATCCTTAACCAGCAAACGCTAGATCCAATCACGCGTCATTTGCACTACGTCTCGCATGGTCAGAGTCGCAACGACATAACAAGATCGTAACTGCAGTAATAATATCGGTGATATACACGTTAATGAGTAGTGATTGTTACAATGAAAATGGTAATAGAGCAAAGTATAGCTTAACAAATTCAAGTATAAGTTTTTGCTTCTTTAAGGGGGAATGCGCATATAGATACTTCATGTAATCTATTTGTCACATATTGTACGGTGTATTTTTCACACTAATTGTTCGCTTAAGCGCAAGCGGTGTTAATGGATCGGCAAGTTGCCACGTCTTATGACAATTAATCGAGTAAATAAATGAAAATATTTAAAGCCAAACTAAACATAAATTATTTTTCTCAGGTAATAAACACATATTTTAAATCGCATGATGAATCAACGTCGAATAAAGCAAAGTTTGAAGCGCACATTATATGTTTTAGCTAATCTGAACAGCATCAAATAACTATGTTATGTCACTTTGTCACCAATAGGGACGTGTATGCTTATCTACAGTCTGAAGGCATACATTTCACAATGAAAATCATGAAGCTCATATTCTATGCAGTTTGTAAATTTGAACCTCAATATCTGTTTTTTCTGTCACAAAATATTGCCGTGCATGCTAACTGTAACACATACACTCCATTCTGATTGGCTCAAGTACAACCTGATCGCGTATGTCGAGTCCATGTGTGTAGCGCACACACTTATAAAGGTTACGGATTTAAATTCATTTTTTCAAGTAATATAGGCCTATCGTTTATTCCGAACATAAAGGGGAAACTTGAAGTAATTATTTAAAAACACCGACGAAAAATACAGTATAATAATAAAATTCATAAATAGTATATGTACTCTATTGGACATTAATTTCATGAAAAATCTGTTTACAATTGCTTTGCCGCCAGTTTCAAAAACCTTATTAATATTCTTAAGTTCAATTCTTTCTATGTGTAGATAAGCAAAATTAACCAAAAGTCTTTGAATTAAGTATCTGGTTACAGCAAAAATATTGAAAAGAACTCGTGTTCGTATAAAAAGATGAACGTTTTTTGTAGGCTAAAACATACATTTTGAAAGATTGTTTTTTTTTCTCTTTCGTAGGAGTTTAACCCACTTTTATTTCTTTCTCTTTCTGTTACTTTTCTTTTTTTTTCTGCTTCTATTACATATTTAAAAGAAAATGAATATACAAAAATAAAAACAATTGCACTTAGGAGGGGTCAGTCCACAATGGCTGACTATCTTTCTTTTTTTATTAACATCCTTCCACTTCTAAATATTTCTAAATATTTTGAAAGATTGTTTGATATTACGTAAGATATGCTATTTTTAAAATATTTTCTACGACTCAAAAGTCAGCCGATTTTAGTAATTTTCCTATGCTTCAACACTGTGTAATTCGAGTTATATTGTATTGCTACTTGTAATGGAGTCCCCGATTACAACATTTTTCTTCACTACCGAACTCGAAGAAGTTGTAATTATCATTCACATAAAGTCGCAATTAATCGTACTACATATTTTTTTATAGAAATTTTATTCCAGAATCCCCCTTTAATGTACCGTAATCATCTATCAATGACGTGTTTGTAATACTATAGAGTACTAATAGTAAGTGACTATACAGTATTCATAAATTTAATCCCGCTAGTGCTAAATAATGATCCATGTGAGTTTGAATTGGATACACTTTAGCCTGGTTTTAGTTTAGAAAAGCTGGAGTGACAATCATCCAAAACATCTTGGTGACAGTTTTGTGTTAACATAAATACGGAAAAAAAGACACATTGAAAATTATCTAGATGGATACTGGCATAGTTAGTAGTATCATAATATAGACCTGGTTAGAATTCCCAAGTCTGAACTTTTCCTGTTTTAAATACCGTTATATAGGCACATATATATATATATATATATATATATATATATATATATATATTCATTCTAGAATTATGTATTGAAGTATGTTTACAAACCATGTAGCATCCCAACGACAGAGAAGGATTGACAAACCCCCAAAAAAAGCCAAAAGGATGCATCATTGTAAAACATAATTATAATATATCTATATCTAACCTATATGTCATAATAATATTTATTGATTTCATTAATAAGATATATATAGTTTTGAAAAACAGAATTTTCTGTTTCTATTGTGTTTCTTTTGTTCAATATATCTAATACACAAAACTCAGAGGGAACAAATTAAGTCGATTAAAATCTCTATAATACCAGTATTATGCAACATGCCTCTCTCTCATCACCTTAACATTGTGAAACATAAACATTACCACAACTGACAGCCACGTTTTACTCTGGTAGTAGCAGTGGTGATGGTAATGATGTAGTTGTTGATGGTGATAAATATGATGATGATGATGATGATGATGATGATGATGATGATGATGATGATGATGATGATGATGAAGACAGTGAAGATAAAGATGATGATGATGATGATGATAATGATTATCATAATAATGATGATGACGATAATGATTTTGAAGAGGATGATAATGGTACAAAGTATTCATACTCTGGTGGTGGTAGCAGTGGTGATGTGGTGACGATAGGATGACGATAATGAAGGCGATGAAGAGGATAGTGAAGATAAAGATGATGATGATTATGATTGTGATAATGATGGTGATTATGATGGGGATGATGACTATAAATAATAATAATAATAATAATAATAATAATAATAATAATAATAATAATAATAATGTTTGTTTGTGTTGGAAGGCCTTTGCTATTAGCTTAATGCTATTTGGTCTTTCCTGTGCTGTTGTAGCTCGAATTGTCATAAATAAAAATAAATAAATAAAATAATAATAATAATAATAAGGATAATAATAATGATAATAATAATAATAAGTAATAATAATAATTTCTCTGAATCTGACTTAAGGGGAATATATTTTGTGTTATTTTCCCCTTAACGTCGTTTTTTCATTGTTCTCTAACTTCTCCATTTTCTAAGTTCCCCTTAAGGTAGGTTTTAGTAACAAAACAACAACAACAACAACAACAATAATAATAATAAGGATAATGAAGAGGGTGAGGGTGTTGCTGCAGAATTATTTTACGTAATTATGAAATTGTTTAGGCAGATTGAACAAAAATTGTCAATATCATATCAATTGTTTCACTTACAGAGTCAATCGCTTTAACAAGACATACATATACATTTATTAGGCTTAGGGAGTGAGATTATTTTAGTCGTGAGAATGATTCCTGGTGTGTCGACAGAATTTGAGCCCAGAGGCAACGTGGCTAAGGGTCAAGCTCCTAAGCTTGTTGGACGTTGCTACAAGAAATGAACCTGCTGCTGCAGATGTTGTACTTGCTGCTGATACTGATGCAGTACCTGCTGCTGTGGATGTTGCAGCTACTGCTGCTGCAGAAGTTGTACTTGCTGCTGTAGATGCAGTATCTGCTGAAGCTGCAGATGTTGTAGCAGTAGCAGATTGTGTACGTGCTGTTGCAGATGTTGGAGATGCTTTTGCAGATGTTGGATCTGCTGCTACAGACGTTGTTCCTGCTGCTGCAGATGTACATTCTGCTGCAAATATACATTCTGCAGTAGATGTTATAACCTGCTGCCTACTGACGAAGTTGGAGCTGCCGATTCAGATACTGTAGCAGCTGTTTTATCTGCTACTAGATGTTTCAGCTGCTACTGCACCTTGTAGCTGCTGCAGCAGTGTTGTACTTGCTGCTGTATATGTTGTACCTGCCGCCGCAGATGTTGTACCTGCTGCTGCAAATGTTGTACCTGCCGCTGCACATGTTGTACCTGCCGCTGCTGCATATGTAGCACCTGTTGCAGCACATATTCTACCTGCTGCTGCTGCATATGTTGTAACGGGTTTCTGCAAATGTTGGAGCTAATGTTGAAGATGCTTCTTCAGGTATTGGAGCAGTTACTGTAGGTATCGCGCTGCTGCTGTATACTGTATGTGGTACCTGCCGCTGCAGATGTTGTACCTGATGCCGCTGCGTAGCACCTGCTGCAGCACATGTTCTACCTGCTGCTGCTGCACATGTTTTACCTGCTTTCTGCAAAATGTTGGAGCTAATATTGAAGATGCTTCTTCAGGTATTGGAGATATCGCGCTGCTGCTGCATAGAAGCTGCTCAGCACATCTTTGTCTCGCTAATGATGGTAACGTATACTAATAAAGATACTAAGGATGATGATTAGTATACGGTCAAGGATGACGCGGGGTAAGATAGCGTCATAAAGGTAACATATAACAAACCTCACAGCAAACAAACACAAACAGCAACAACAATCTTAAAATCAAATATAATACGATACTAAACTGATTACAATGCTTTTTATCTAAAATAGTTTTTCATTATGTATCTTGGTCTACTAGGCCTATACGTTTCCTTATAAATTGACCAGAGTGATGATTCGATACAACACAAAGCGTATTTTATGAACACAAATAGTAAAACATTTATTTCTACATCTCTGAAATCTAACTTGCTAATTGATTTTTTTTGCAAATAATACATTTTTTTAATTTAAATATTGAATTTCAAGATTAATTGTGATAGCAAAGATGATAGGAATTTTAGTCACCATTGATTAGATAGATGTAGTGATGTAATTTGATTCTGCATGAGAGTCTGTGATATTCCGATCGGGTTTCATCCCGCGTCAGATGCCTGTAATTATACCGAATGTTTTATTTTACCGACCTAGTAGAATGGCTGCGTACGGTACCTACATTCAAATCGGCATTTAATGAAAGAAACCAGGCTGCACTATATAAAATATCATAAAATACACGAATTTACATAAAATAGGGGTATTAAAAATACACAATTTGTCAATTATTTTCATTTTTTTTTCATTTCACACGAATTACTGTGAATATAATGGAATAGTGTGATATTATACGTTACAATTATGTTTACATTATGAACTGCTGCTGACTTTGTTGTTAATTCTTACATAATCGTTCTTTATCATAATAAATTTATCTTAATGTTTTTTTTTAACATTCTATTTTCACTATAACACAACCGACCTACATTTAGTTATAAATAACACGTTCAATAGATAAACTAGTATAACGCCTTTCAATTTACATCTTAGAATAGTTTCCTTACAGTAATCCCTAAAATCTTACTGCTATTAAAACCATCATCTTCTTGCACGGAGCATTTTTCTGAGATGATTCCGTCCATATTTTAGAATGAGCTAAAGTACGCCTACATAGCTACTTTATAGTAGTTAATAAAAGTTATCGTACATTGTACGTAAACAGATAATGATTTACGCATACGATACACAAAAGGATATGAAATTGAATAAAATTAAACTGTTAAAAGGATGTGAAACCTTGAAGCGTCCGGAAATTGTGATAACGCGTTTAACAATAACGCTTTAATAACGCGTTTAAAAATCCGCTTTACAACGGATAGCGTGCATTGTGGGATGTATTTTTACCCATAGTATATATTTACATATAGAAAGAAATGCTCAACATAGTAATTTCTAAACATTAATCTTTGAAATCTGGTAAGTTTTAGATTAGATATTATTAGGAGGCTGGAATTAGAATAGTTATGGGTGGGGACGCAATTTTAACAACATATAGAAGTATCACGAAGGGTTATTTGTCACATGTAATTACATTTTTTTTTCTGACAATGGTAAATTAAAAACGCTCAAAGCAAAACCGGAATAAGAGGCCCAGACAACATTTCAAGACAATGATTCTGGCAATTGCATATTTGACTGCAATCAATACGTCTAGCATTCCGACATCTTTAAATATTTACAATCGATTTCAGTGTAGATATAATTTTTGGCAGTGTTTATCTCACCGGTAGTACGCCTATTCGTCTGCTAATCATTTTAATGATAATTAGCGAGGGCGCATTCCAAACCTTACCTTAAGTATAGACAAATTGGAGTTGTACTGGTTAAATATACACTCTGATGATGGATGAGTGTCATATTATATTGCTGTCATGCTTCGGTCATAGAATGTTGAAATGATTAATATATGAATTAGGAAATACAATCTCTAATACTGCATTTCACCCAGACGAATTACTTAACGTTACTGTAAGCCGATTATATTGTAGACAAAACAAGTTGGTTTCATTCCATGGCTAAAACTCTGCAAACTGTTATTTACTGATTTAAATTTAGAATGGTTAACTAGGCTACATTTAAATCACAAACAACAGAGATACGGGTAAGGTACTTTAAATTAGGTTTTACCTAGTGGTTGTTAAAAGTAGTATGTGTTTCTGGTGTTTACCAGCATTAAAGGTTAACTGGTGTTTGACATCGCTAGGTAATCGGGGGTGGCGTGGTGGGGAGGGGGCGGGGCCACAGCCCCACGTCGGGGAGTGCTCCCCCCCCCCGTCGGGGAAAAAAAGCACAATTCGTCGGGGAGAAAAAAAATTATATGTATTTTCTACATAGGCTTATTAGTAGAAAAGAATAAGCCTTTGAAACCCCTAAATTGTTAAAATTTTCGGGGGCTTCGCCCCCTGGACCACTTTCGAAGCCTTTTAATCGAAGCGCGCCACACCCACATTGCTTTCGTCCGAGAATCTGACCCCTCGTCGGGGACCTCATCCCCCCCCCCCTCGTCGGGCAAATCCTGGCGCTACCCCTGTAGGTAATACATGTTTAACTTTAGACTCGGTATTTGACCTTACTAAGTTTTACATTGTGTTTAACGACACTACAAGTTACCTGGTATTTAACAGCACTGGTTGTTAGTGTTTAAAGGTATTACAGTGCTTAACAGTACTAGGCTATATTCTTGTTTAACTGGGTTGCCTAGGGATCAACAACTGAGCGCTCTGTGTTTTTACCTTATAGTATTTTATTTTAGCAGCACTAGGAATTACTTGATGTTTAACAGCACTACTGTAAGTGTTACTTGGTGTTACCTAAAGTGTAGTAAACAGTACGTGTGACATGGTGTTTAACAGCACTTATCAGCTGGTGTTTAGAACAGTACTGGGTGTTGGTGTTAAACAACATTAAGTGTTAGGCCTACTCAGTGTGTAACAACATTATCACGTCATGACCGTGCGTATACCGGCATAGCGTGGCGCGTTTAGATTTAAATGAGGTTACTCTCTGCATCACATCCATCAAATTGAATACACACATTACTTAAACTTCCAAGTCAATGAATTGAAAGGTGAATAAGGGTTAGAAATTAATGATGTCACGTGACTATAATGGAAGTCTTTTAAAAGGAAAATATTTGTATAAGTAGCAGGTGTTCGAAAGCCAGTAACGCTGTTTCTTGATGAATCCGACTAAAACTATTCGCCTAGGTAATCTAACTGCGGTATTCAGTCAGTGAATAATTTTTTCTTCGTCTAGTACTTGGAAAACTGCGGAGTCCTCTTGATAATGAATTACTGGTAAAGTACGTCGTTACTTGAAGGTTGTACGTGGGTCGTAATCGTAACACATTCTGATTTACTTTTGAAATTTTCTAAATTGAATTTTCATGTTTTAGAGCATTAAAAAATTCCTCTTTCAAATGAAGTACACAGACTTGTATAATAAGTTTTCGTTAAGTTCAAAACTTCCTTTTTCAATATATCCGTTAAAATACTCATAACAAAGATGATGATGACGATGATGGTGGGGATGATGATGATTATGATGATGATGATGAACATGATGATGACAGTGGAGAAGGGGATGATGATGATGATGAAGATGATGATGATGATGATGATGATGATGATGATGATGATGATGATGATGATGACAAACGATGAGAGTGACGACGGCGACGAAGATGGTAATGATGATGGTGATAATGATGACGATCATGATAATCATGATAATGACGCTGACGATGACGACAATGACGATGAACAAATTCGATTAATGTCTGCCATACTAGCATAATATAAGATAATGTAGGTTCTTACACGTCCCTTCCAGCTTGCTATGTTTATGCAACCTCTTGAATTTTCACCATTATCCAATGGTTATTTAACCTATTTATTTAACCTCCCCTGGTTAATACCAGCTTATAGTTTTAATGCCAGGTTATAATTAATCGAACCTTTCATTTGGTCTACTGTACCTAGGCTGTTCTCTCTGGGAATACACGTATCATTCGTTGCTATACACGGCATCACAAAATATGGATGGAGGTACAACAATTACCATCACAGTTTATGAGTTGAATGAATTTGCATATAGACCGAGGTTGGGTAATTTCATCTTGAAAATGACATTACTGATATTATTGATTGATGAGTAGAGGCTTACATATTGCGTACATTGACAACTAATAATATTTTGTCCTAAATAACGACCCCTTACTATTCCCCAAACTAGTCTAAAACTGCACATTATTTTGCCTGTTGATCGGAAGAAAAAGGGAAATAAACGATCAGCAAGTAATTACTGATCAATGAGTTTAACAAAATGTCATTTGCAGAGTTATAAAAACTTTGATAAATAATTCCCTTGAATACATAAGTAAAAGATAACCTTTCTAGTAGCCAACATCTTGTATTCGGGTATGCCTATAAAAGTCAGAAGCTACGGGTCGTCTACATGTGTGTGGAGAGAATTCTTCTCTATTAATCCAAAATGTTGGCTATAAGAAAGCTTCAAATTCGCCTAGATACATAAACTTGTATCAACACCAGATTTCTTATAAGGGCGCAAAACATCAGAGGGCGTGAATACAATACCGAAGAACAGGTAATCCACCGAAGGAGTCTTAAACTTTGCTCACGACTGCTATCGTGTTGTACACCCGGTCTTATATGATTTTATTATGCTCGAGTTGTCTTTGCACTAATTAAGAGAGGATGAAGACCATCCGGTTACTTTGCTTTGCCTTAGATTGCAACAACACCATTCACTCACCTCCTACACAACAAACACTTTATTACCGCTTTCGTCATACCAGTGCCTACAATATACCATTCTACAAACCAAACACTTTCCCACAAAAACCTATCATTACCTGTTCTGCAAAGCTACCCCTACCGTACTTTTCCTCATACCAACATTATCATTACCCTTTCCACGAACCAAATCCTTACCTCCTTCCCATAGCAACGCCTATCACCCCTTTAACAAACAACGCCTACCACCTCCTTTACCCAAACCACCTCGACAATTTCCACTAACCCAAGTCAACCACTCCATAAACCCGTCCACAAATAAATCTCTTTACTATTTCTTAAACCCTATCACCCGTCCCCAAAATCACTGATTCCCCTTTTTCCTTTTAAACTAAGCCCTTGCAATTGCCACTTATTCAAACCAACCCCTGTTCCACACCATACTCGTCTTCCAATTATTTTTATTAACTTCATCATCATTAATATCATAATAATTATATCATCATCATAATTATTTCCAATGTTATCTTTATTAATATTATATATATATATATATATATATATATATGTATGTATGTATGTATATATATAAATATATTACGATACTTTTTACCGATAGTACGTATAATAGACTAAGAGGATCATAATTTATTAAATCTTGGTTTGCATTCGCACGCTTCAGAAGCAACACAAGACGACTATGTTCCACTTATGTCTAATTCCACCTCGAGAAACAGTTGCGTCGAGGCTGGTCAGGTCGTGTTAGCCAACTTTTACTGCGTTCGTTACGCGCCTAATTAATTACAAGCGGTTCACATTGAAAATCGTGGCATACGGTAACGCGCGTCACTGAAATTAGTTAAGTGTGAACAAAAAGGGGTCTTAAGGTAAACCTACTGTTCACTACTTTGACGCAACTACTGTAACTGCTGTTATATTTTTTTTTCATTAGATAATTTATTTTTATATCGATTTATATATGTATTATGATAACTATATATAATTCTTTTTTCCAACATAACTAAATGTCAGCACACATAGGCTACTGCGCGTGTGCTGAGGGTCTGCAATATCATGCTGTTCATTGTTATTAGATGAAGAAAATGTCTTTGGCCTTAGGCAACGTAGATAAGAATATATAGGATTCATAATATAATCTTCAGATGGTAGGCAATATAGGTATAATAATTGCCATTAGTTTAATACTCATATGTCTGTGGGTTTATAAAATCGTTTAAAAAAAATACGAATAGAATATCGACCAGGTAGTTTAATAATCGAAGACGACAAAATGGCGGAGATGAGATAGAGATGCGTTCAAGCCGGACAGTCGTTTGCGCTTGCTACAGAATAGGCTTCCCAATTAAGAAATTATTGAACAATTTTTTTTTTAATTACAGAAATTAAAGTCAATAACTTTCATTGTGCCCTTGATTCGAACTAAATTACTTGAAAGTGAATGTTTCTAAACTATAAGTTAATGTTACTTAGAAGAATAAGGTAGGTTATGTAGTTACTTAAAGACCACAGCCATAGTAAGCTAAAATTATGTATTTTTTTTAATCGCCAAAATAAATACCATTCAATTCAATTTCGAAAAACAAACTCGCTCAATTTGAAGTAACATCAACATTATTAACTTTCATAAATTAAATGTTTATATATTTAAGAAACACGTTTACCGATAATTTTACGCCGGATAAAGATAAAAATGATAGAAACACTTTGTACTGTACCAGCCCTAGTATAAATAACAGGTAAACATTTTTTTAAATACATTAATTTCTATGCTCCAGCTGAACATTTTTGTGTTTAAAATGAGTAACTTAATTTCAATAATGTGTGTATTATCTCAGTTCCATCCTGCCTGCCCAATCGGTGTTACCAACGATATACAAATTGGTTCAAAACACAGTGCACCCTCCAATTCGAGAGCCTGCTAATTCGAGACCACTCTTCCATAGACGCAAATAATAATTTTCCAATCTCTTAACTGTACTTACATTCAACAATCTTTCACCTCCGTATGTTTTAGATATCAGCGGTAAGTTTCATACTGAAAACTTCGTTTTCTTTTCAAGCAACATCTCCGTTCTGCACGAAGATATTGATTGTAGGCCTGAAAACGGTCTTTATCGCATGAAATGCTCTGTCGCGTGATGTCAAGACATTCCAAATTGTAAACACTTTCAAGAGATAGATAACAACCTACACAAAAACATTTTCAAACTGAGAAACGTTCCTAATCGATCGCAATTGGACATTTTGAAATTAATTCAGTAAGCAAACTAAAAAAAGGACTATTTCCAGAAATTTGCTTTATAAAAGATCTTGTAAAAAAAGCAATGATGGTGGTTGGCAAAAGGCCAGGAGGCAACGACACACATGGCAATGACACACATGGCAACGGGACGCCCGGAACCCACATTAAAAGGGGCGTATATTATTTTGTAAGACGACAGAGACGAGTGTTTACTAATCAACAGCTACAACGACAACGAGAAATAACCTTCCAAGTGCCGTACCTACTTCACACACCTGATGAAGCCAGGCATGGTCTGCAGCCACTGAAAGCTCGTACAATAAATTGACATTGAAAGTTAGTCTCCAAAACATGCAATTGTGTTAAATAACACGGGTACACAACTACATTTTTCTCGTCGATTATGACGACGCTTCTAAAAATCAAACTAAAATGTCAAATATAATGTAGATGTAACTTTAAGATGAGATTGATTATACAGTATCATTATTATTCATTAATAAATCAATCATAGGAAGGACGTAGTTTGGACAATTTTTATTTCCCCAATAATGCATAATACGGTAAATTATTCAAAAAATACATTATCTATCTACTTATGAATATATTATAATAAAAATTAATTTATAAATAGGATAAAGCGTAATATAAATTTCAGTCCAGAAGTTCAAGAATAACATAATGAGCATACATAACCAATATTACCGTTTGTTGTTTTTGTTTTGTTTTGGATTTATTGTTTTGGAATATTCATAACTACATACAAATACAGGTTACTTTAATTACATTGTTTACTAACTACTGATTTCTAGAGCTGTATGATATAATCTAAGCGTAATACATTATGACAAAATCAGTCTTTCCGAAACTAATTTATTTAATTCTGCAATGTAAGATTATAAATTGTTTTATACATTAATATGCAGATTGAAATATTTCATTTGTTCAATTGTCACGAGAATTAAGTTTAATATAAAAAAAGATAAATATGCATTAGGATTGTTTGGTAGACATTGTTCAATATAACGTGGCGCCATAATGGCCTTTCAGCAAAGTAGGCCTCTAAGCGTACCATTATCAAATAATCAGACAAGAGTGAACGACATTTATATAATAAAAAAAAAAAAAAAAAAAAAAAAAAAACACTGCTTTTCCGCGTCGGACTGGAAACCGACCCGAATGTATATCACAACGCGTTAGGAACCAGGGCACCCCCGATGTACCACACAAGTGCACTACCCACGCGCATTGCACTGCCACGGGTGATGAAAAAGTGCAGCGCCACGCATGGGGATTAATCCACACCACGAGCGGTGAATGATTAAGTGGAGAATGTATATATTAAATATTTATAAGTCGAATTCAGCCTGCCTGCATGGTTCGTGATCAACTAAAACAGATATAAAACAATTGCAATAAATGAATAAAGTTATCTTCTAACAAAACTGCAGAAAAAACAGGTCAGTTATTACACCGCATCATTGGAATAACCCACATGTTCACCAAGTTAACAATTTCGTTGTCATCTAACCCACATGTTCATCACGTTAACAATTGCGTTGTCACCTTTAATTTAACGATTAAAAAAAAATGTTTTCATTAGTTGAAATATTGTTCTTAATATTACATTTGGGATATTGTTGATTCTCGCTAAGGTTTCAGGTTTGGACGACATGGGCCCGCAACCGCACATCAACTCCACCTGGATTTTAAAATTTATTACGTTGTCATTCGATAGCTTAAAGATTCTTTAAACAATACTTTTTCATTGATTGATTGATTGATTGATTGATTGATTGATAAATGTTGGCTAAGTTTTGAATAACACTGTTTTGCATCCATACAAATGACTATCGCGGAAGTTGTCACTATCTCGGAGGTCATTTAGCTGTTGACTTGCTTTTCTTTTTGGGTACTTTAAGTTCTTATGTTATACTTAATGGAGTTTTTTTTCTATCCACGTTTAGTATGATGATTTCAAAATGTTAATAACGTATTGATTGTGCTGTTTTTGGGGGGGTTTTTTAGGTTTTAAATTTTGTTTGTGTATTTGATTGCATTTTGTTTCATGAATGTAGCAAGAATTGCTGCATTCATAAAAGTAAGAGTCAATGAAAATACTAAAATACGTAAAAACGTTTACGTTGTCATGGTTCGTTCTATTTAGATCGTTCTGGTTTATACTTTTCGGTCCCACTGCCTGCGTTATCGTTAATGAATTATTATCTTTGCTTTGTGCAAATATTCGCTTTCAATTTTCGCTTTGGATTTTATATGAAATTTGATAGGCCTTTAACTATAACTGTCAATAGTATCATCATCCAGGTAAATTGGAAATATTGTGGGATTTTTTTTACCTCAATCACTTGCGCCTGATTAATAAAATCGCAAAGATAAAGAAGCATCCGCCAGGTTAAATTGAGATGTGATTGCCTTCATCAAATCCACCAATGACCAAATTCCGAACTAACAGCATACGTACATTATACTACTGAAATTGAAATTCTTTGGTAATATTCTAATGGACCATAAACCAGAGTTTGAAATTCTCTCTCTTTGATGTAAATGCGTAACTAACTTAAGCGCATTTATCTGACATCGGATCGCATTCATCCTACATCCGAAACGCACTTGAAACGCATTTCAAATTATTTCAACGCAACATCTTAAACGCATTACTCTGACAATCATATAAACGCATCAACCTCACACAAGAACGCTATTCTTTCACACCTGAAACGCTATTTTCACACAGTTAGTAACACATGAAACACGTCTATCAAACATAGGGAACGCATCCATCTCAATCATGAAATAAACAGATAGATTATCCTACGAGTAAGGGATTTAGATGTTACTGTCAACTGCTAATTCGTTTCAAGGAGGATGTGTAACTCATTGACACTAAAAACTATGACACAAAACAGTTCAACATAGTAAACTAAACTAATCAATCCTTATAATCAACTAACTTAAATCTTCACTGGAACAATGTTAAATCTATTTTTGTTTGCTTAGTGACTTAAAAACGATTCCGTGTTGCTCCCCTTCATACATGAAGCTGGTAATGTATGTACAAGTTGCTATGTGCCCTTTAAATACTAATTACGAACTACATTACTTTAAACAGACAAGGAATACATCTCAATTTGAAAAACAACCATAAACTCAGGGTTAAGAATGTGAGTACGATTCGTTACATGTTAATGTTGAGGGTTTATAGTGACTATGGAAGCAGCAGATACATACATTCATTGAAACCTTTCTCTAACCTTCGTGGATATATATATATATATATATATATACTGTCTCTTATACACATCTAGATGTGTATAAGAGACAGGTACATAATATTGAAAATTAGATTGTCTGTTATTATTAACTGATACGACAATTGCATTGCACTCTTCGCATAGTGCAAAATAAATCATTCACTACAATAAATAAATTCGCTTAATTACAGAAAATCGCAAAACACCATGTCCATGAAGCAATACAAGTTCAAATGCGTACACATTGCTTGTAAACGCGTCATCTTTTAACGAATTGAAATTAGTTTGCGTGTAGCCTATAACAGTAAAACTGCTCGCAATCATTTAAATCCCCAAGAAACTCCCAAAGATGTGTATAAGAGACAGGTATTACACTTTTACCGCTGACAACATAATAGGTCTATGTGATCAATGTGATAGCTTAGAGAATTAGTTATGGACAAAGCGTGCAATGCATTCATCATTATACTGAATTACTTGTATGTTATGTATATTTTACGCAGATACAAAAGTGGCGATGTGTCTATACATATACATCATTACAAAATAATGTGTCACTAACTAAAATAATGATATACTAAAACAATCACCATTGATCATACCTAATTTAGAGCTACTTAATGCGGATTTTGCTGAAAATGAATGATAGTCAACTGTAAAAAAAATCGCACATAGACCTATATAATATCTGCACGTAGGCCTATGTATAGAGCCTAATGCACTTGAGAGGTTTTTCTTAGATATCTGATAGTCTAATTGCATGCGATATTAGTGCTGTATAAGACAGATCAAAAGAAAGGATTCTACTGGTGCTTGGATTCACCACAACACCGTCTTGGTCAAGTGGTTCTGACTTGCGCCATGTAAAGGCCGGGTTGAAGCCTAATCATAATCAAATTATTGGATAGGAGTGATGAAGGAAGAAAATGGGTTAAGGATTTAAACTGGTTAGATGTGAAGGCCATTAATAATACAGACAGTGATACAAGTTGAAAAAGCCCTCCAACTCAAAATATTACATTGCTCATTTTAAAAGGACCGAACGTTATCAGCATCCAATGAGATACTTGAAAGAATTAAATGCTTCTACTCCTTACAACGAAGATTCTGACCAGAATTTATACAATGAATATAGGCACTTGTTTAAAGCTGCTCTTACATCGGATCCCAACCAAAATTCGGACGGCGTTTCAGGTGTGCCGAACGCCAACGTAACTATTCTTACATAATACGATTTTCTGACCGGTTCAGGTAGACTTTCCTTTCTGAATATTCAGAATAGGTGTCAATGCACCTCTAATAGATGAGGAAAAAATCTCGTGTTTACTTTAAAGAAAAACTAAAATTTTTATTATATATTCTATAATAAAATATTACATTCAAATAATTTTTTGGCAAGGCTAGCAAAGAATTCCGATATACAGGTATGTTTTCCGACAAGTAAACAACTTGGGTTGAAAGTACAATCTGGCTACACTGACCTAAATACGCACGCAGTCGAAGCCGATCATATAGGACCCTAGTACACAATGTAAGCAAGACAATAGTCAATTACATGGACTTATGAGCCAGTTAATTACCATAGACCGTTTCTATAACGATGCTCTGTACATAATATTGAAAATTTGATTGTCTGTTATTATTAACTGATACGACAATTGCATTGCACTCTTCGCATAGTGCAAAATAAATCATTCACTACAATAAATAAATTCGCTTAATTACAGAAAATCGCAAAACACCATGTCCATGAAGCAATACAAGTTCAAATGCGTACACATTGCTTGTAAACGCGTCATCTTTTAACGAATTGAAATTAGTTTGCGTGTAGCCTATAACAGTAAAACTGCTCGCAATCATTTAAATCCCCAAGAAACTCCCAACGCGTTTGATAGCCTATTATGTAGGTTTGTCCAAATGCAATTCATGGACCAATACCTAATTCAATACCTTATGCCCAAAATAAGGATAATAATATTTTTTTATTCCATTATTTTCTTTTACTTTTTTTTTCTTCAAAATAAAACATTTCATTTCAAAGCTTATATATTGTATATATATATATCTGTCTCTTATACACATCTAGATGTGTATAAGAGACAAAAATGAAAAGTAAACTTATATATGCTATACTAGGAAGTTCACTAAAAAATAAAAACAGTTGAAGAACTAGTAATCTGGGAATATCAACATGTTGAAGGTAGAAAGAAATTATGTGTTCTATCTCAGATTATATTCTTGTGTTTATTCTTATTCCCATTCATAAACAATTTATAAACGAAGCAAAATACCATAGCTAGCAACAAAAACAATATTTACTTGGATGGACGAATGGATGGATGGATGGATTTGTTCGGTGTAAACACCAAGGATAACCCACGAAAATCTGAAGAAGACTTACTTCCAGTGGGGTCCTTCTGGTGGTGATTGGGCAGTACAGCCGGCCGGGAGACAATCCCCTACTCTTCTTCGAAGGGTAGGAACCAAGATATCTCCACGGTTTAGCGCACACATAGTGACTACCACCAGTTTAGCCGACTGAGCTAAGCTGCTGTCATAGTATATAAAGTTACAACTTGACAATAAATTCAATAAATTTTATTTTTAAAACAACAAATGAAACAGCAATCAAAATTAAACATATTGGTTAACAACTTGACAATAAATATGCTATAAATTATTCAGAATTTACATGATACATTTTTCCCATACCTTTTATGAGTTTCATTTTTTTTTATAATTAAAGAATATTAATTTAATTGTAAATATAATATAATGTAAATATAAAATGGTATATAAAATGTAGAATACATTATTGAGTGATAAAGAGAGGTTTTGTTTTGTATTATTTTAACGAAGTAAAATAGAGATATAATTGGTTCAAATATATTCTCCGACAAAATAAAAACATACCAACAGACCTTGGAATTTTATAGTTTAAAAAAGCACATAAGAAGTCGAGAACACACTACTGTGAGTTAAACGGTGTACTAGGCCTTGGCTATAGGTTATTCCAGATGCTGTTAAAAATGCAATAGTATAAAATAGAGTTCAGATGTTCATGGTTTCTTTCGTCAGATGGATATTTCAAAACTGTCAAACTTAAAAAACGGATTTAACAGTAATTGGGTCAGGGTACGCGTATGTCCCACATACACATATGCGCCTCTACGCTGTCGTTTTTGGGTATTAGCAACAATATCCAAGGAGCGTGGTATATCGGAATGTTTTATTGTCTCTGTCTTTATAATATGTAGGGTTCACATTACTACTTCTGTGGCTATTGAAATAAGATATACTCATAGTCATCTATTCTGTTATGTCAAATATACAACGTAACCACGAAACCGACTTTAAGATATATATTTACATAAAGTTATATGGCTACTATTATATATCAGGGCTGTAAACATGGGCCTATATATAATATGTACATACATACAGTATATGGAAGTGTAACAGTTTGAACATATATAAAACATTTAATGTAATAGGACATCATTATGCTTCTATTATTGGAGCACTGTTTCTATCATCTATGTATTAAAAGTATTTATAAGTTATATGTTGATGAGCGA